>NW_008630334.1:400-36818 GCF_000691845.1 Merops nubicus
TCGGGTGTAGTTTGTCAGTGCAAGTTTTGTGGTTCAGTTTTTGCTTCTTGCTTAGTTAATTGCAGGGACGGAAGTGTAGTTCACTACAATCAGAAGGTGAAAACTTGGGAAAGATTTCCTGGCTACTGTGTAACTGGGACGTTTGAGCAACAATGTCGAACATTAGCAACTGCAACTCCTCTCACTACTATTATTACAATTTATATTAAAACTAAGAATTTTTACTTGTAGTTTGCATAAGCAATCTAAAAAAAATTCTGCAGCTAGTTTGTGACAGCAATGTTTTGAAAGAAAGGCTGGGTGATTTTAGCTGGGCAACTGACCTGTACGTTCTGTCAAGATAAGTGGTCTTTGCATCAAAAATAATGCAATAATTTGGGTTTGGGGCTTTTTGGTGTCTTAGATGTTATGTACTTGTAGGACGTTCCCTACAAAGTAACTTTATTTCCCCCCACAGAGGATTGTTGTTAATACAGATTTACAGTGATCTGATTTCCAGTAAACTTCCGCAAAGGATACAAATACAAGGAGTTGAATTAACACATCTGAGGGCGCAGCAACCTATGGCATGGGAGTGGCAATGTGCCGCAGAGGGTATAAATGTTTTTAATCAAATTTTCTGCTGAAGCAAACATATGGCATAGTTACACTCCCAGTCAGTAGCATGTGAGATCCAAATGCACATTAAAGGAGATTTTGAAGATCCTGGCAGATAAATCTATCCTGTATATGAAGTTTGGGTCTGAGCAGGAGCCCAAACCCAGCCCCTCCACTGCATGGACACTCACCTCTGCTGAGGCCCATTGATGTGGTGTACCTCAGGTGTGTGATGGTGAGGGAGGTTTGCCACCATAGGTGTGGCATAAAAGATCAAATGGCCCATGGCTGTCCTTTCTGAAAGGGTGGCCTTCCCACACAGCAGAGGGTATGCAGCTGGCTGTGAAGCTGGAGGTATCTTACATCTCACAGCTGGGGTCCTGCAGAGCTGAGTCAGGGGTTATGAACAAGTTTGGTGTAGGCATCAGCCCTCATCCCACAGCAGATCCTTCTGCAGAGGTGATCAGAGCAGGGTTGCAAAAACATTGATTTTACCTGGTTGGACAGCCCTCCCTTTCACCATCCCACTTCTGCAAAAGCAAGCTATTCTTCTTTATTTGTACAGCTTCCCAGAAAAAGAAACAAAATTCTAGATCCTAACTGAAAGTTCCTCTTACTTGTTCATACTACTAAAGAAAAAGTTTTTCTCTACTTAAGCAAATATCCCATTTGATCTGAAATGAAATTTTGATGTCAAATTTTGGTTTTGCATTTTTGGTTAAAACAAAGTTCTATAACTCAGCAGCTTCTGAAAGCCTCATTAATGATGTAGAAGACACGAGTCCAGTTTGTCTCTCTGCATCAGGGGATATAAACCCCCACAAAGTGTCCAAATCACGGTGGTACAGAGCAGGACAGTCTAACTTTTCCAGAGAGATGTGAATGGGATGGGCTGAGATGTCCGGTGTGGTGTACCCACAGGGATCATCAGGGCAAATTCACATTAATTTGCAAAGGAAACCCACCTTTTTCAGAGAAATTTATCTAACAAAAGGGCAGTTTTGTGCAGGTCTTTTATTGCCTTCCGTGTGGAATTCTTGTAGCTCTTGTATTTCCATATCATATAAAGTCATTGGACAGTATTCATAAACAAAACTTAATTTTGCTGCCAAAAAGTAACTGAACAAATTATATACACCACTTGTGCTAATAAAATTTTCCAGTTGT
Source organism: Merops nubicus (assembly GCF_000691845.1). NCBI lineage: Eukaryota > Metazoa > Chordata > Aves > Coraciiformes > Meropidae > Merops > Merops nubicus. The sequence goes on from NW_008630334.1 coordinate 2,165, forward strand.
TGGAACTTGTCTTGCTGGCTTCCAGCATTTCCTTTCACTAGGACATTTGTTTACAAAGCTATCTTGCAAGCTTTTTTTTGTTTTCATACTGTGAACAAATAAGCTGAGCTTTTGTTTATTCTAAGTTTTTGTTTCTTTTCTGTGAGACAGGAGGGAGAAGGAAGAATAACTTGTTTTCTGAGAAGTGAGATGGTGAAGGGAGGGATGTCCAACTGCATATATTAACTATTCTCATAATCCTGATCTGATAACCTCTGTTAAGTATATACAGTACAGTTTCATTTTCAAAATTTAAAAATCAGGTGTTTTTCAAAATAGATAAAACAAAGGTTATGGTCGTAAGACAATACCATATTTTGATTCTGAAAGTAATGAAACTCATCTCATAAAACACAACTCAAAGATGAAAATTCTAATGGGTAAATTCTTTAAATGAATTTGGGTGCAAACAGCTGGAGTTTTGCCACTGCTTTGTTTTTCAGTTTTTACCTTGTCCCTGTCATTTCTGAAAATGGTAAGATCCAGAGGTAACCTTACGTATTCTTCTCCATCTTTTTTATCAAAATACATCGATTCTCTCTTTTGAGTCAATTTGCCAAGCCTGGATAGTGGCTTGTCATGGGGTTTCTGCAGAAGCATCACCATGCTTTGTTTGAGCTGCAGAACCACCCACCAGGCACAATTTTTCATTAAATTTAACTTCGTGCACTAAACCAGACTCCACAACATCCAATTTATTAGTCACCACATGTAGCCTGAAGACCGGCACCTTCTCTGTCTTGTTTTCATCACTGTTGAGACAACACCAGTTTAGATGTCATTGTCTGTGTAGGACCCCCAAAGGGTTGATCCCTGCATCTTCTCTTGCACTGCTGGCTGTGTGTGGAGTCCCAAAAGACTGGCATGGTACTGCTAGTTTCCTCTCCTTGCCTAATCAAGCAATGAAATATTTGGAAAACAATTATGGCAGCATTTAATATGCTGATTGTTAGAAGATATGTGGCAGCCTCTCATTCATTGATGTTGATGTATTTACCTGCCTCATCCTGGCGGTAAAGAGGGATTTGCAAACATAGATCAGAAAATGAAATTGTGGCTCCAGTGCAATCATCTGATCTAGCTGAGCCTAGTGCGTGATCTGGAAAGTGATGCTGCTTTTCTCCACGTGCTGTGAGGACTGGTTTTGTATCCTTTGCATCCACATTTCCAGATTTTCACGTATTTGCATCTCATAAGTTTGATGCCAGTTCATATTAAATCTTGCCTGGAGACCAGAATTATATATATACTCAAAAAGAGTTTCAAAATCTGGTGTTACCTAACCACAGAAAGAAAGCAAATTTAGAAATTTGCCATGACAATAGAAAAGGAATTAAGGGATGGGAGGGAGAGAGAGGAGAGAAAAGAAAGCAAAGAACATTCTCATGCCAGATTGACAATAATTACTGCAGCTCATCCATGGAAAGGTTTTCTGTTAACCATCCGTGTGGTATAGTCTTTATTAGTAGATATTCTGTAACTCTGTGTTTTAGAGTTGATATATATATGTGAAAATACTGGTGTCTTTTTCAGCTTTTCATTTTTTGTGTCATTGTTCAATATATCTTTCATCCAGTTGCATAGATAACTAGGAATGAATTTGCAATGGAACAGTTTCTTGTTGTGAGTATACCATTATACAGTGGAGATCACACATTTGTGGTCTTTATTTTGCCCCCTTAAAAGGTGTGAAGGCAAAATAGTCTATGTGGCTCAGCTTGTAAACTCTTTCTTCCCCTTTCAGAAAATCTTCCTTGATCCACATATGAGCACAGTTAACTTTTCCCACTAGTGGTTTATACAGGGTGCTGGTAATCAGCGCTGGTCTGGAGTATGTTTTCCTTTGAGGCACAACAGCTCTGCAACACCATTACCATGCGTGCCTGGATTTGTTTCTTTTTTTCCCCTCTCCTTTTTCTGCTGAATGAAGAAAAGAGAGTTTTGAAGCCTATTGTTATTGATCTAAATTTCTTTTGATTTCCCCTCTCATGACGCTTAATAGAAAAAACAAAAGAAGAATTACCTGAAGGGGGGACAATGATGCATCAGAAGCCTGGAACTTGCTGTTACTGTATAAACAAAAATGAAGTGCTGATGTCCTGGCTAAAAGCCTGCTTGAAAAGCTTGTGAGAAAGTAAGATTGTGCCAAATGTGGAAGTAAGCCCAGAGAAGTAGAAGCAGGAGAGAAGTTTCCTGGGGGGCGGTTCACACCATGGTGTGTACTGCATGAGTTAGGAAGATAGTTTCCCTGCTCTCCTCTCCTCAGCAGAGATTAGAGGGTTTCTTTAGAGGGCCATTCAGTCATCTATGTTATGCTCATGCTCTAACTGCTGTCCCTTCACCCCCTGCCAAAAAGCCTCCCTCTGCTGACTTTTGTGAGAGTTTGCAGAGACTGAGTACCTGAGACTGTACATTTGGGCACCATGCAAAACTCCTGAAGTGGACGCACTGCATCAGAGACCATATGAGAACACTCTGAACTGAGTAGAGATGTTTCTCTGAAAGCAGCCTAGGTTTGTTTGCATGTTCCTGGCTGTAAAACATTTCAGAATGTCTTCACTCACCCAGTCTCCTTACTGGACTCATGATGGTGTTTGAGGCACCAGACATGCCATACTGGTCTCCCTACTCTGTGCTGCATACTGCTTCTCAGCAAGGCAAAGCAAGCCCCAGGCTTTGTACTGCCACTGCGAGACTGTATCAGGCAACCCAGCCAGTTTATGGAGCATTACCCTTCAGAGTTTTTCACAGAAAGACACACAGTGAATCCTCAATGGAGTTGACATCTGAACTGCTCCTAAAATTGTGACTGGCTGAGAAGGACAGGGAGCCAGTGGATCAGTTCCCACTTACCTGGTGAAGAAATATTGTGCTGGATGATGCTTTTCTAGAAAATCATGTATCACAAAAACTGCTAGAGCTTGTGTAACACTATATTAACCTTTTTTTATTATTTTTGTTGTCTTCACAATGCTAACTTGTAAAAATAAAACATGAGGAGTGCAGCATTTTGTGGTGAGGGATAAAGATCCCGCTGTCACATACTGCTTTTCAGTTGTCATGGCACACAGTGTAAGTCAACCCATGTCAGAAAAAAGATTTGAAGAATGTCATCTGCTACAGTGCTGGGAACTTTTTTATATTTTCATAGACAGTTTCAGTTCCCTCATATTCTCTCATACAAGCTATTCTGATGGAGGGATTTTATTTAATTTTAACAACATGACACTAAACCATGAAAGGGATTTTTTTTTAGGGTGGAAATAGTTTTAAAAAGACCCTAAGGGTAAAAACAATCTAATTTAAATCTTTTTAAAAAGTACAGAAATGCCCAAATGCACAAAAAAAAATCCCTGGAAATATGTTTCTGTTTAAAAAGGAAGTGAGCGAGCAAGGCAAGGTAAGGAAAATACAGAAGCTCCCTAAAACTGCTTTGGAACCCTTCAAATACTGTAATTACAACTCAAAGGAAGCCATCAGAAAGGAGTAGATAGAGCAGAGTAGAAGTCAGTTGGTTAAGAGGGAATTCAGCGAGCTAACCAGAGCATAGACTAGGTTAGTACAGACAGGAGTTGGGGGCATTGTCAGAGGAGCGTGGGCAGGTTGGCTGCCTTCCAGCCCTTGTCTGCGTTTGTCTGAAGTGTTAGGTGAGTAATGCCTTTGTAAATCTGGCACAAGAACATGTCCTTTAAAATTACTTAACTGAAGAATTATATGCACAGGACATGTTTTCTATGGCATAAAGTGAGCAATTAATAAGGAGCATGAGGGTGCTTGGTCATAAAGAATGAAAATACAGGTCTTTGTCAGGCCACTGGAAATGCATGACCTGACCTGCTTCATTCTCCACGCAGCCGATAGGTACTAAGACATGATTTGTACCTAGTGCCAAAAGCAGCATTAGCTAACAGATGTAACTCTTAACAGAAATTGATAGATACATCTGAAGACCTCATTGATATGGGAAAGTGGTACAACTTTAGTTTCAAGTCATACAGCTTTTAGAGAAACCGAATGAAGAGCAATTTCCTTGAAGAATGTTGACAAATTGCTCAATGCAAAGTGTGCAGAACAGGAGAGATGTCTTTAGCTTGACAGTAGCCTGTAAGTTAAGGTCATAGCAATCTTGTGTTTTAGTGTTTCATGTTAGTATCTTAAAGGAAGTATTTCGACTTGCAGAGCTCCTCAGAGATTCGGCAATGATCCTGGTTACCCAGCTGAGCACAGGTTGACTCCTGATGTAATAAAATACAACCGCATTTAAAATCAAATAGTTCTCTAACAAGACTGCTTGTCTGGGACATCAATAATCATGACTGATCTAGAATGGTGTCTTCAACAGAACATGTCGGTAGCACAGGTAAGAAACACGACCTCAAGATGCCTTTCTGCATTCTTCTGGGAGAATTTCCGAGGTTTATTTCACAGTGCACAATGTGACACTGCTAATTCCTTCATCCCATTAGGAAATGCAAATTTATACTCTTGTGGAGGAATTACTCAAGAAGGAATACTGGCACTAATTTTGTCCCTTAAAGGTTCCTAAGATACTTTGCCTGAAATTTTATTGAGGCTGAAATTCAAGATTTACATAAATTTGGGGTTCTTGTCGCTTGGTAGTTTAAAAAGGTTAATTGGAAGTAATGCATAGGCATTGTAGAGATCTAGGCAACTTCAGACGAAAAAATTTTGCAATTTTTGATGTTGGAGCTGCAGAGCAATCATCTGTAGAAAAGTCGAGTTTAAATCCTGCAATAAAAAGAGATGGAAGAAGAAAGTCACATTGCTGTCCTTAGTGCTTATAGGGGGACTGAAGTCTCCCATACAGAAGGCTTGGATTTTTAACCACAGCCTGGTACAAGATAAGAAAACTCTACAAACATTCTGGGACATGAAAAAGAGAAGGTTATTTTTCCTGTTTTCTCTCTGTCCTAGCAATCCTATATATCTGCTTATAGCAGTAAATAAGCAATTTAAAATAATCTCTTCCTGGTTCTGCTTCGCCTCCCTACTCTTGCTCTAAATGTAAGCATTGTGGCTTTTCAGCTCCATACAATGGTATCTTGCACAGAGCATTGGTAGTTGAAGGTACCTTAAAACTGGACGTCTCCAGAAAGATCCTTATTGTAAAGGACTGATGAAGCAACTGTTGGTTGACTTTGCCTAGTGGCTTCAAGGTGGCTTCAGGGAAGTGGGCTCTTCTCAGCTCACTGCCGTCTGTCTCTGCTTATTGAGAGGTACTCCAGCTGGCCTGGCTTTTGCCAAGAGTCCTCAGAGGCAGAGTCAAGTGTTCTGCTTCTTTCCAGAGCATAATCACGTCTGTGACAGAGTGTGTGTGGTCTGAAACCTGTCAGAGATGTTCAGCCCTTCTTCCCAGAGAGGATGGTGGCAGGGAGTTCTTTGAAGGGATGGGTGCTTGGATTTCAGTTGTATTTACAGCTCACCCCTAAGCAGAAACCAATCATGAAACCTGCAGCATAAAAACTATTTTAGATACGAATAATTTTAAAAAGGGTGATTTTAGAGACCCCACATCTGGGTTGTGGGCAGCATGGCTGTTCACGTTCAGAATCAGAAGTTAAGAGGTAGAGGGCATTTTTGTTAGTACAAAACTATACAAAGGCTCACAGTCCCAAAAGCCTTCAGTTACTCTTGTCACTGCGATAGGTTTTCCATGCTGTATCTGTATGAATTAGCAGCTTTTGTCTTTTTTTAAAGAGGATACGATGAGACCAAAACTAAACCAAGCTGTAGCTCCTTGCTGTTTTGTGATGTTATTCAGTCATTAATTTTTGAGCTGTTCAATTAGTTTCAGTGTCCAGTGACTATTGTGTTCAAAATCTGTTCTACTACTCAAGAAGAGAGAGACTGAAAGGAAAAAAAAAACCAAAGCCCCATTATACATTTGTTATCAACTACTGTGTAACAAACACCCAACGAAAAACAGGTGATTTATCCTAATACTACTTATTGTGTGCTGGTAGTACGTAACTTTACAGAGAAGAAGGACAGGGAGTAGTAACTCTTAAGTGATGTTACAGGTATTGGTTGCTTCATGCCAAATAAGCCTAATGTACATCAGGTTTATTTTAAATTATGTTTCATTAAAACATGTTCTTCACCCTCTAAAGAAGAGTGTTGCGTGATCACTAACTACAACTCACTGCTAATTCTGAAATGAAGATTGATTTGGCAAGAGTCAGAATCCTTTTACTTGCAGAAGATTCCACTGGATGAGCATGGGCTGTGTGTGCATTGTCAGAAGAAACCACCTTTGGCATGACAGCACATCCACCCTGCTCAGAGTCAGCCTCTCTGGAGTGGACCAACAGTGTCCACACAGCTGGCACTCGGCCCGTGTTTTCTTGGAGTCCCAAGTGGTTCCCCTAATTTATCATTGTTTTTTAGGATTTTCAATTCAAAGTGCCCGAAGTAGCATCATTTGAAAGGACTGGTGATACTTCCTGCTGTGTAATGGATTTGGAAATCACTTTACTATGCTGATACTAGAATTGGTATAATACGTATTTGCAAATACTGTGTACTTATTTCAGATTTGATGAGATAGCTCTCAGGTAGGATGACATAGCTAATATGATGCCCCCATTTTCCCCAAATTAGAAGTTTTGTTATTAATTTTGGTACCTTTTCCAATTCTCATATTTTGTTTATACAAGTCATTCTGTTGTTGGTAGTTTTTTAGCTACTGACATAAAAAGTATATTGCTTGCTAATGACCTTACTGCATATTCTTCCTACATTGCCTATTTCTCTGTGGAATCAGGTGTAACTTCTTTTTGTGACTGAGGTATAGCTGAACAAAGGCCACTTGCTAAAAGCTGCTGGTAGATTTTTTTTAATAGAAAAGAAAATCTCTAGAGGATGTGAAAGCAGTGAAGGCCTCCCACAGGCTTTATTGGAGACAGTTCACCATTAATATTTTCATAAATAAAGTTAGCTCTCAGAAGGTTACCCTTTTAAATGAATTAAAATATTATGCCACATTGAATTTACCCTTTTCTAGGGGTCCTTTAATTAAAAATAAAAATGAAAACCCTCCAACCTAGGCTAGATATTATCCTGTAGCATATCCAATGTGTCACAATAAGAAATAATTAAGTACTATAGGAAGAGGATGGTTGTCACAGTGTCTGTGGTTGCACATCTGGCAGTGAATTAGCAATTCAGATTGCATCCACTGTGGGGAAGACCCACGATGTGGAGATAGTTCCCATTTCTCAATTCTATTATTTTCTATTATGTCTGTTAAATTCCACAGGGAACAATTTGAAAGCAAGCTAATGTGAAACGGGAATGACTCACAGTCGGGCTTTTGTTGCTTCACGTTTCAGACATATAAAGTTTTGAGCCTGATTCTGTAATACCCTCTCATTTACGCAGGGTGGGGTTTTTTTTTCGGTCTTTTGCCTCTTTGCCTCTTAGTACATGAGGTCCCATCTTTGGGACATTTTGTGTGTAGACAGATCAACTGCTGCTGACGTGAGACACTGCCAACAGCCACCACAGCTCAGAATGGGGCCCTCAGGGAAGTTTTGTTTCTATTACTACTTGGGGGAGGCTTACACGTAAGCCATTGTTACTTGTTTTCTGAAGTGGAAAAGTGGCAGACAACTGAACATCTTCCATCTGTTCCTAAAAGCAGCCTTTCAAGGGGTATTTGTTTTGTTTTTTTTTACAAAACTTAGGTAACTTGCTATTTGTAGCTCAGAGGAAAAGGCTCAGCACATCTCTTTACCATTTCATTGGGAAACATGGCAAGGGCAGCCATGTATTCATAAAAATGTCTTTTAAGTGTGGATGAAAGGAAAGGGAAGATTTTATTTGGAAGGTGGAAGAGTACCTAGGCGTATTTGGAAGTATCATGTGGGTTTGATAAAAGTTTCGGGAGAAAACAAAGTCAAAGCTCAGTTCCATAAAGGAGTTAATTTAAAATACTTTTCTTTCTACAGAGAAAGATTTTCTATAAAGAGCATAGGCAAAGAATATAGAATAACAAGTAGTAGTCAGTTTTAGAAAGTGGAATACCACAGATTTGAATTAAACCTTAGTGTTTAGACTTACGGAGCCCATCTGAGCTCTGTATGCAAAAGCAGAGCAAAATGCAAGGACTGCAAATGCAGTAGAAGAGTTTTCTGGTTCCACTGAGGCAAACTGTGCTGCACAGGAAATGCCCGGATTGTGCTGCAGGCCCTTTGTGACCACGGTGTTAGGCGAGTCCTGTCTGCAGGGGCGGCTGGGCAGCGCAGCCCTGTCAGAGACGCTGCTCTGCGGGGCTGCTTCAGCAGAGCTCCCGGCACCAGAACACCAGCCCGGAGTAAAAACCACATCAGGCTGGAGTTCACAAGGCCAAGTGCAAGGTCCCGCACCTGAGTCGGGGCAATCCCAAGCACAAATACAGGCCAGGTGGAGTATGGATTGAGAGCAGCCCTGAGGAGGAAGACTTGTGGGAGTTGGTTGATGAAAAGCTCAGCATGAGCTGACAATGTGTGGGTGCAGCCCAGAAGGTCAACCATATCCTGGCCTGCATCAAAAGAAAGGTGGCCAGCGAGTCGAGGGAAGCGATTCTTCTCCTCTACTAGACTCTCACAAGACCTCCATCTGGAGTACTATGTTCAGCTCTGGAGCCCTTAACACAAGAGGGACATGGTCCTGTTGGAGGGTGTCAAGAGGAAGGCCACAAAGATGATCTGAGGGTTGGTACACCTCTCCTGTGAGGACAGACTGAGAGAGTTGGGGTTGTTCAGCCTGGAGAAGAGAAGGCTCTGAGGAGACCCTATTGCAGGTTTCCAGTCCTTAAAGGGGGCTTGCCAGAAAGCCAGGGAGGGACTTTTTACCAGGGCTTGTAGTGATAGGATGAAGGGTAATGGGTTCAAACTGGAAGAGGGTAGATTTAGATTAGATGTAAGGAAGTTCTTCATTCTAAGGGTGGAACGGGTTGCTCAGGGAAGATGTGAATGCCCCATCGCTGGATGTGTTCAAGACCAGGTTTGGATGGGGCCTTGCATAACCTGGCCTAGTGGGAGTTGTCCCTTCCCGTGTGTGAAGATACCCATGAGCAGAACTCCCTGTGGAATGAACCTGAACAGAGTACTAGGTACATGATAATACTATTAGTACCTTACTTCAATTAAAACAGCATGTATGCAGTTTATTGCAGTCAGATGTCTCGGTGCAATTACAATGCTTATCTCCATACAAATTCCCATGAAGTGTGTTGGATCCATTACATACATGTAGAAAACTCCCTCCAAAAGAAAGGGAATTAAATGTGACAGGCGAGAGCTGCCTCACCAAATTAAACCTCCTGGAATAAATATAGTTGCCTGAAGATTTTGAAGTAGTTGCTTTTCAATGTTAAAAATAGAACCAGATACTGCAGTTCTTTCCCACCATACATTATGTCCCAATCATCCTGTTAGTGATACGACATGAATCAAACACTGAAATATTTAATACTCAAATAATTTCAGAAGCAGTAAGCAATATCATCTTCCCAGCACAAAAATAAAAGAGACATAGTGAATAAATGTCAACCTTTCTTTTAAAAATATCACCCAAATTATTTTCCTCCAAGGCACAAGACTGTGAAATATCTTTCACTTAACTATTGTCAGGTTTTTTTTTTCTGTAGGCATTTTTAGCCTGAGCTAGTTACACTTATTACAGTTAGCACAGTTGACGTATGAGCAGAGGCTCCATTCACAGGTGGGTGTGGGTAGGGCTGAGGTGTTTTGGTGTACAGCTGTGGGATTTTTACTGTGCATGTCACAGGTCACAAACGTACAGCGAACTGATCATCCTCTAAGGATCTGAGCTGAAATAAAAAACAAAACAAAACAAAACAAAACAAAACTGAAGGTTTCTAGTAATGAAAGTTTCTAGTAATAAAGTTACTAGAAAGTAATGAAGGTGATGCTCTTCCCTAGTGCTTCTCAGATCTAGCACTCACTTTTCTGCTGTCATTAAGGCTATGAAATCCCCTCGCTGTCAGGTGTCAGCAGAAAATACTTTGTTTAGAGTTTTAGTACCTGATGCTAGATCAGTAGGAATTTCTACCCTCCTGTAGTCCAAGAATTAGTCACCCTATAGACATAGTCTGTAACTATGTGGCAAAACAGATTAACATCATCAAATAAATGGCATAAATATGTGTGATCTGTGTGATAAATATTGCAGAGAGGAAGGATTTTAAGAACAGGGGTCTCCTGTGGTGCTGGTGCAAAGTGTGGGCTGTGGGAGTGTGGGAGTGTGAGCATGGGACCCAAGGCATGGGCACGGAACCCACGGGTACATGCCACGTCCGTGGATATTGAATATTCGAGTGAAAAGTTCATTTTGCTTAGCTTTTATGCATGCTGAACTGGAGTATAGTAGAGTGAAATGAGGGCTGCAGAGTGAAATAAGGGCTGCTGGCTTCATGCTGGACTGCTCACAGGAAAGAGCTGATGTGTTTGAAGACTTCAGTTCTCTATACTGCTGTTAATATCTGGACAAGTTGGGTGTGCAGAAAACTACAGTTCACAATTCTGTAATTAACATCCTTTATAAACTAGCCTACTGTCATTCATCTGCCAATCTGCAGAGACAAAAATTTTGATCAAATATATCCATGGAATAAATTCATGCTTTGAGAATTAAAAAGAAATAAAAATAAACAGTATTAGTGTTTCTGTAATGCCAAATAGAAATTGTAATTGTGGTTGGTGACTTTAATTTGTATATCATTCCTTCTTTTCTGCCTACTCATTGCCATTCACAAAACATTCCTCTGGGAGGAGGCTGTTAAAACAGAACTTAGGTATCCAGTTCAGACTTTGACTACTTGTCTAAAAATACCATATTTATCACTTCCGCATGTAATTTGTATTATTGTACAGATACCACATCAGTTCTGATTTATCACTGAATTGTAAGTGTTTGTTTTAAAGGAAATAAGAATTAGAGCAAAGCCTATACAATTTGGCAGCTTATAAGTCACAGGGGAAAGTGCAATTGAGGATTGTTCCCATGATACAAAAACTAACAGAAATGTTCAAATATTGTCATTGCTTCCACAAACTTGCTTCTCTACCTTCCCACAGCTGTCTCCTGTTGTTTCCTTTCAGATTTTTAGGTCTTCACGGAGTGCATCTGGAAAGGCTCTATGTCATTATTGGTGCTACTGCAATCAATAATATAATTCCAAAATACATGATTTTAAAGCCTGCCTTGTCTTGGCTGAACTTTTAGGATTATTGCTGCAAAGCAGCATCAATTAGTACAATCATGTTATTTATAACAACGCTACTGTGCAAATATCCGATAGGAGATTTACAAATGTTAAGAGGAAGAAAGTGATTTTTGGCTATAGGATTCTGATACTAACGTTAGTATCCGTTAATTGCAACAAGCCTTCATTTTGGATATTTGCTATTGTTTGTTTCTTATCAAAGGTGGATTGCAGGAGACAGACTCTGGAGGCAACAGGAAACAATACAAAGACGAGGCCTTCTGCTCTTAAAAATATTGCCGTGTTACCATGTAACATTCTCTTCTTTTGTGTCAGAAAAATAGAGAAACAACTCCAAACACTTAGCAAAACATGTGAAAATCATCTGTTTCAGGAAAAACCTGTTACTGCTTCCAGATGCCTGAAAAGTGAGGGAGAAAAATAAAATATTTCCTATTCTTCCACTGCTATTCAACGTTTTTAACTAATAGAGGTATCTTAGAAAATCTGTGGTAAGAAACTTTAAAATTTGATTAGTGGTTGTAAACTCTCTAAATATGCTAGCTTCCACTTCTCATGGAAAAGGCAAGAAGAAATAACTACCCTGTATCTTCTGAGATCATGAGAAACATGTTAAGTGGATGGTGACCATACTAGTTCATAATAGTTTATTTTCATTTCACTTCTGTAAAATTTTGTTTCTCATCGGTATGAGTGAAGGAAGATCTTAATAAACCTTCCTTGGTTGTTTTACTACACTGCAGCTTTTCTGCATAGACCTAAGTCACTTTAATTCCTATTGAATCAAAAATAAGAAGCAGGGGAAACTGACAGCTTCGGCCTATCTTCAGGTCAAGGCATTTTGGAAGAGTTATGAAAATTTTAGTAGAAGTGGTAGGGAAACCAGAAATTACTTACAAAATTCACTATATATTCTCTGAAAACATTTTAAATCTCTGTAAGCTTACTGGAGTTTTTGTTCTTAAGCAAAATTTTAGGCCAGAGATATCTAATGCAAAAGGGTAAGTAATGATGAGGTTCCTCATTGCACAATTTAATGTGACTGAATGAAGATAGATGGAAAGTAAAATGCTATTAAATCAGTAATTTTCAAATCTGGATGTAAAACTTATTTCCTTGTACATGAACTTAAAAAAGAGAAGGGAATTGTAAGTTTTCAGTCTTCCAATATAGGCAAGCCATTGATAGTTCCTCCCTCTGCTTTCTAATATCCAGCTGAGTAGCATAAGTTAACACACTCTGTTTTTTTGAGGGCAGGGGCTGGGGAGAAACGCCTGACTCAAAAAGAGAAAGGTTCATAACCTGGAAAAGTCTTCTTTAAAATAATTAAGGTACAGAGCTCCTTTAGTTTACTGTTCCTGTATGAGTCTTTGCCTTTGTGTAGCTGATGCAATTTTATCTGACCTCTATGTCCTTCCTGAGCAATTGAAGGGGGTTTTGGCTCTCATTTGGTAGAGTTGAACAGAGTTTGGTGGGCTTCTGTAGCAAGTGGAAAGTTCTCTGTGAAATACAGGTCTCAGAGGCTTTTAAGTCAACTCAGAATACCAGTTCTTACCTTTTCAGAACTGAAACTTGTACATTTCTTTAGCAAAAGAACGAGGTGGGAGATTTGGTCCCAAGAAATGAGACATTCCTCTTTGGTTGATACAATGTACATCAAAAGAATTTTAAAAAAATGCAGAACAGAAATTTTAGACCTCAGTGAATTTTCTTCTAAAGATTATGGTTGAAGAAGGAGCATCTACATAGATTTGGTGGTAATGAAGAGCAACATTTGCTGCTCCTGAGTCCTGTGTCCATCCACAGGGCACAGAAGAGCAAGTGTTGGCAATAGGTTGTGCTGCTGGTGTGCCTCAGCTGAGTCCAGTGGAGGACTTCCCCAGGGCCTCTGCTCCACAGCATCAGTGATGGCAGTGAGGTAATTGCCATTGAGGGGTTGGGTTTAATATTAGCTTTGTGTATATATTTGTGCATATTTCATTTGATTATTATTTAATTAGAGCTGGTGTAGTTTTATTTTGTTATCCATAAGTCTCTCCCTTATTCCCCTTCTCTTCCCCTTTTGTAAGGGAGAGGGGTTGATGGAGAGCAATCTGTTGTTCATATAATGGATGGCCCTGGCCCTAAACCTTGTCATCAGGATAATGAGATCCCATCGGTGGGATCTTTGCTTGATAGAATTAAAACAGTAACACCTAGTCCAGCTGGAGAACCTCTTTCATGCCTACCAATAATATTTCAATGTACATTTCTTCCTGAAGTTCAGTATTTATCTTGCATTTTCATGAACAACAAATGATTGTTACCATGTTATCCTCTTGGCTGAAAAGAGGATGCTGAGTGTTGCTGTGTGATAACACATCTATACTAAAGTATGTAAGGTGAATCCTATAGGCTAAATACTAATACATCTTTGTCACCTGAGAGTCATTCACCCTTCTGCTGTTCAAGGGCAGCTGGTCTTTTCCCTTCTCTTACTTTTCACTTAGATAGAAAGTTTACTGCAGTTTCCTGGTCCATTCAGGTCAGTTCCAGAATCAATACGGCTTATTATTAGAAGATCCAAGATCAATAGGGAGGGTTATTATTAGAAGTGTTATAGAAAAGGAAGCAATGAGGTTCATAAGGTGGAGTACAGGGTTGTTTGGGAAGAAGAGATGATGAGGATGTTACTTATCCACTGATGTCATTATGAAACTCACTGTCCAATGGCAGACTAACATAGAGACTGGACTTTTATTGCTTTTACAGCTTCTTTAGATCAAAAGGTGAAGAAATAGGCTGGTACTTTTGTGTGTGGTATTATGCAGTGTTGTGTGTAGCTTGCAGGCAGTTCCCTGTCTCTGGTGTCCCAAGAAGGGTATGCAGTTGCTCTTCTTGGTGAGCACAGGGCCTCTGAAAGGAACAGTTTTCACTCTGATGGATTTCTTTCTTCAAGTTATTTTCCTTTTGAGGAAAGAGCCTTTTTCTTTTCTTTTTTTTTTTTTTTTTTCCTCAGTGGCAGATTAGCCACTGATGGACAGACCTCTTTCTGGGCTCTCCTTTGCAAGGTTCTGGTGTGATTCCACAGCTGAAAGGTTCAGAGAAATAAGCAAAATGAATTTACAGAAGTTGGAGGAAAGGAACTGAAACTTCTTGGGAAAATCTTTCCTAATATAACTGCAGGAGCTCATTGCCACAAGAGGGTGCTTGCAAGCTCATCGCTGGCTCTATCTCTTCAGAGAACTCCACAGTGAAAATGTGCTGGGGCCTTTAAAATGTTGTTTATAGAAGAGGCAGATTAGACACAATGACGGAGTAAAAGGTTGTACTTATTTTTTAGCTAGTGTCAAATTGAAATTTATTGCTTACAGTGATTTTGTGAGTCATTACTTTTGGAGAGGTCTCCTGAAAAAACCTATGCATTCAAACACTGTTTAGCCTCTTGCAACAGATCTAAGCTATGTCAGCCTGTGTCTGCCAGAACATAACAGAAAAGCAAATGTATCTGTTAAACACAGAGAGAGGAGTTGAATCATATGCTTTAAAGCCAATGGGAGTATTTTTTGAGAGTTGTGTCAGTGCACAAAATGCATTTCATATAGTGCTTGAATGCACTACAAAATATGTTTTAAAATGCTGAAAGCTCTCCTTTTTATCTTAAATGTGTGAATTGATAGGAAGACTACTGTTGTAACATTAGCTTTGGAAGTAATCTGGTGATTGAGAGATTCTCCAAAATGTTTTGCATATATTTATTTCCACAAAAGGTATAGTTTGAGTCTTATTACAAATTCACTTTTTTCCAGTGGTTCCCAAACCCAGTGCAGCTTTGTGCAGCAATTGGCTGTAGCAGCAAGTGCTCCTATCCTCACATGCTCCCAGGAGGAAACAGTCAGCATTTTGCTGGTTTAAATCTGTCCCTAGCTGGAAACAACTGTTCCAAGCAAAGTGCAATAATGTGCTGTTCATTTAAGGATCTTGAAATACATTATCCTTGTTCACTGGATGGCTTAAAACCCTTGGAAGCCTTACTGAACATTGCCTAGCAAGCTGGTGAAAGGTAAAGAAATGAAATTAAAATTAGCTCACTGTTTGCTGGGGCAGGATCCTGATGCCAGTGGGAGTCTGTCACGTTGCCTCCCCACAGCCATCTGCAGTTTATGGTTTGGGTTGCTAATGTTTAGAGCAATTTATAGTGTAGACGTGGGATTTGTGGTAGAAACATCTTCAGGGTTTACATCAGGACCCCCCCATTAAAGGTCAGTAAATCATTTACATTGTTTTCTGAAGTCAGATCTCTCAGTTCTTTCTTATAAGCATCTTATTCTTTACTTTTAAGCCAGGGAAGAGTGACCTGTGTCTAGCAGAGATATCAAAAAACAGGCATAGCAAAGAGGGATGTGTAAATTTGGCTGCTGTGTATCATGTGTTATTACTGTCAACACTAGCAAAATTTAGCACTAACATTTTACAGTATTAACACTATTGTGTGTTATACAAACAGGAAAGCTAGGATTAGTAAGGCTGCATTATTTGTCAGAGATCATCACTATTTAGTAGTTGTACTTAACATGGCAGTCTAAATAAACTGAAAATGATAAAAATTGTTATTTCCCCTACCATTTTCCCACAGTATTTTCTGTCCTTTACAGCCATGCAGTCCTTAAACAGAACAGAGAACCCTTCCCTGAAAATGGAATCCTGGGCTGATTTGCCATGTTATTGAATCTTGAGGTAACCTCCTTGTAACCTACTGATAATGAGAACAAGCTCCACTAGGTGACCTGTCCCTTCATTTTAAGTGTGTGTTATTTTTATTAAAGAGTATTTCATTGAAGTTTCCATACCTACTCCTTTTCTAAAGTTATACCTTGGTTACTTCTACTGTCACCAGAGATCTCATATACATTGCAGAGCTTTGTTTTCTGTTGTAGGAAAATTATTCCAATTTCCTCCATATAAGCTTATTTGTTCTGTATATTGCTTTTTTGCACAGCACTCTGCTATCACTAGCAAAGGCACTTCTACCTGGTGAAGGTTCAGACTACATTCATTCCTAACAGAGTCCTACCAGCTGTCATTGCAAAATAATGCCTTATTTTAACAAAATTGATCTTGAGCATGACTGTGTATACCTGCTAACATCCTGAGCAAATATTTTTTAAGACTTTTCCCCTACCCCCAGTAGAATAGCATTATATTTCCTACCTGAAGTGCCTCTCGCAGTATTGCCTTGTGATAAAAAAAATATTGGCTTCCTATACATCCCATCCACTGGACTATCTCTGGCTACACAATGTGGCTGTTTGCCTTGCATGTCACTTATGGCTTCTGGCAGCAGCTTCCCACAAGTTTCTGCCAGTTGCTTGCAGCACTAGTGATGCTGCAGCCGATTCAAACAATCAATGTGTTAGTAAATAAGGACAGTCGCACTCATTTTACTACCTTTTCTTGTCTTATTTATTACACAAGTGGCACTGGTTTTCTTTGTTGTGTAATGCAAGCTTTTGCAGGCGTAGTAAAATGAACTTTCCTGTGACTATTTTTAGAGGTCATCAGGAGATTCGGATTAGAACAGATTAAGTAAGGATTTATGCAGAGATGATACATATACTAAGCTATACCTTTACTTAAAGATGTGACCTGACTGATGCATTAGGCATTTACAAAATAAGTGAAGTTGAACATACCCCACAAAATGGCATGGTGTATTATCATCTATGTGTCCACAGGCTGGCCCATTTTTTCAGCTAGCAGAGAGCGAATCACACTGGGGAATGAGTCTGTGAGCACTCATAATGCTGTGAAACAAAGGTGGCAATTTTGTACCTTCATATCCAGTCACTGGAAGGGGCAGTGCCATTTAGGTTTTCATTTGGATACAAGATCGTGCTTTAGGCTGTTGTGTTCCTCTACAGAGGAGGCAGAGAGTTTTGCACGCCACTCCTCCAGCCCTGCTTGGATGCTCTTTTGCACTTGTCTGATCACTTCCCCTGGCAAAATCAGCATCTCACCCCTTGCACCCCTCCAGGCACATGGAGTTTTGTTCAAGCAAGAGTCAGACAAAATTAATTTAAATTCCCAGCTCTTTTTGTGTCACTTTCACATTTTTGTCACTGTCACAATATAAATTTGTATATGACTAAGCTGTTGCAGCCCTGTCTCTAGAAGGTCAACATAAATTATTTTGTGCAGATAATATTAAAGCTTATGTGCTTGATGGACTTCTGTCACACAAAAACACCACTTCTTGTGGGACCGACGACCTGAATAATTACCTCATCTCAGTTGCCATCGATCTAATCAGCTAAACCAATTATAATAGAAGCTCAAGCCGTTTATGAAAGTTTCTCAGATTGCTTTATGCAGACTGGAATGTTTTGTGCATTATACACAAATTAGTACGTAGCAGGTGCTGATGCTCAGCACTAATATTGCTCTTTTTAAGTAAAGTGTGAATTAGATTCTCTGTTAACCCGAGAGTTGCAGAGTTTTTAATGGAGGTCACAATTTCCCTCAAATAATTTTGGGAGATTTATTTTGAAATACCTGATTTTTTCCTTTTTTTTTTTTTTTTTTGTATGTGAATTCTAGTGTTCAGAATGTTCTAGTGATAGTTCATAACACAAAATGTTAAATATATGAAATATTATTTTAATAAATCATCAAGGAAAAGTTTAAATACAACTTTGTATTCCTTTATGTTTTGTTATTCTTCCATTTCTGCTACTCATAATATTGTTTGTGTAACATACTTTAAACCTAGGCTTAATTTTCATAATTGTCCCTGCATATGATTATGGATTACAATGAATCACTACCTCATTTCATTCAATTACAGGCAGTTTTAATCATTGCTGTTAAACCAACCTCGCAGAATTGTCATTAATACTTACAGATGCATGCAAAGCAAGCTGGACAGTTGTTTATCACGATGCTTATGAAAAGTAACGAGCAATGTCAGTTTAGTCCTTTGCCAGACTCATTTTTGTCTGGGATAATAGGCAAAAAGCTATAATAAGCTGTTTTTATTCTCAGCATCTCAGTGGAAAACAAGTTGCCTGAAGAGATCTTTTTAAAAGCTAAAATAATTGCATGCTGTATGTGGTTTGCTCTGCTGTTCAGCTTGAGTTCATTATTGATCCTCTAGTATTTCTTGTGATCTCTGTTATCTGTAATGAACTAGTGTACAAATAGCCTTACATCTGTAATTTTGTCATAACGTCTGATTTATAAAATTGTCTCCTGAGATACCCATGACCTCACTTAACCAGACGTGCTGTTATACCGTTAGCCAACACAGCCTGAGCAGAGCCTGAGCAGAGTTTATTTTTATAGTGGCAACACCATTCCAGTCTTACATTAAATCAAAGGCACATGAAGAAATACCAATTTAAAAGGAATCAAAAGTTTCCCAAGACTTTTTTATTATGTTTTAAACACGCAACTTTCAAGTTTATGCTTTTGTGTGAAATTTTAATACAATACTTTCAGTCTGATGACTGAAGAGCCCAATGAAACTGACAATTCAGAAACGCTGCTTGAGGGAGGGAGGTGTTGCAACATTGCATTAACTTTAGGTAGTCCTAAGTCTGAAATGTCCATTTATGCACTCTAGGATCAAATTAAGAAAATGAGTTATATTTTGTTTAGAATATATAGCAAATAAGTAATTTACCATAGACTGACTGTTTCATCATATATCTTAAGTAAAGCATAATTAAATTTGCTCTACCACTTCAAAACAAAGGGGGACCTAGTTACATAAAAAAAAAAAAAGATACATCATATACTGTAGAAAAACAGTGGGAAAGTTCTGTGAAATGCCAAAAAGTCCACAGAGGAAGAACGGAGACTTTAATACCTGGCAGTATTACAGCTTCTACTTGGAAAAACCTGTTACTGAGCTGAATTTCAAGCCCTTCTTGTGTGGAAAAATAAGTAAATGTTCATGTACTTGACGTGATGGATGACTTGTGCTTTCTTGTTTGTCATGCACTGTCTGTATGTGATATTTGAAAAATTAAATGGGATCTGTTGCAAACCTCAGAGAAGCCAGCAGCCCTGGTCTCCTGTTGTGAAGAAGTCCCTTTTCCTGTAGTCCAAAAGCATCCATGTCATTTCCTGCTTAAGCTCTCTTCTGCACAGAGGATCAAAGCAGACTTTTTGCCTGATCTGTTCCATTGGCCTGGGAGAATGACAGGCAGCAATCCTGGCCAGTGGTTGGGAGAGAGCAAGTCTTGGCTAACAGAACAGTCATTAAAGAGCGGGGACACTGTGCTTGCGTCCTGTGAGATATGTACATTTATTCCTTCTAATAATTGATTGTTATTATATATTAATGCGAATAGTTTGAGTTTTTATAATAATTTGAAAAAAGTGATGGTTGAGGACATATGGAAGGGAAGAGAAGGAAAAGGATGCTGTATAAGGAGAAAGGTTGAAGTCTTAGGGAGAGGACATGCATTTAAGAATTATCAGTCTTCCTTCTAAAGCTTTCACATGTGGTCAATATGCCTGAGAACTAATCTTTCTGGAAAAATAATAGTAAGATTAAATTAACTATTTTTTCCTCCACATATATAGACCACTTCGCAGTTGCACCATGACTCTTTATATGAAGAGCAGAATAATTGATGCCTTGGAAGTACACTAATGAGATAAAATGTCATCTCTTTTCTGAGGATAACTAGTTCACTCAGTTTCAGAATTTTCTAGTTAAAATTAATTTATACTGCTTTATTTTTCTCTTTAAAAAGTACCAAAACAAAACATTAAACACACAGCTGTATTCTCCTGCAGACTGCTGTGATATAGACTACTGCTTTACCAATTGCTTCAAAAGGCAGTTTGCTGAAAGCAATTTTGTATCAATCGTATTCATTAATTAAGATTGTTGAAAGAAATGGCTGTGGATAGTAGTATTTATTGGTATATGAAGTTAAAGATTCCAGACTAATAACTCATGCTGTCACTGATTTATTGATTGATTGTGCATCCTGGCTGATCTGCTTGTACTAACTTTCAGCAAGCAGAATACAGACAGGGCCAGAAATGAATACAAAGGGGAGGGAGGGGGAAATAAAAAGCAACCTGGAACCACAAATTATCGTGGTATCATTGGCAAAGGGACATAACTGTCAAATCCAGGGATTTATTTCAGGTTTCATTTTAAAGCCGTAGCCTCCTGCCCCTCATTTCAATAGCTGGCACAGTTGGAAGTTGTGCAAAGGAAAGCAGCCCGTCAGCAAGCAGCCTGTCTCACCCACCTCCTTATGAACCACGTAACCAGGGAGGGTAACCAGAGGGCACCTGCAGCAGCTTTACAGCCTGGGATGGTGCTGGGAACCATATGGTGGTGAAATGACTTGGTTTTATGTCCTTGTGTGATTGCTCATTTTGCTTCTCAACCAGAGAGTTCTAGGCACGCTCCATCAAACACCAGCTTCTCACATTCTTATCTGACCCACTTCAGATCTGTACAGCTGTCCTTCAAAAATTATTTTCCATGCTACTCCATCATCTAATCCCTCAGAAATCTCCAACTCTCTGTTGCCTTTCCATATACATAAGCAAGCAGTCTTTGATAGCATCTTTGGAAAATAAACTTCAGAAAATGTTGGTATCTAAGTAATCCTGGTCTGTAAACTCAGAACAGTGAATGAGGTTGGTTGATTTTGTGATAATTTGCATCTCACGTCTGCTGAAATCAGAATGTGCCAGCATGCATTAGAGACGTTAGAGTCACACTGATACAGGTACCCACTAAAAGTAGGACAAAAGTCCCTAAATGCTGTAATACAAAAGCCCCTTGCAAAAAAAAAAAGAGCTAATGTTTGTTGTTTGTTATTGTTTGTTGTACTGTCTTACAGTTTGTTTTTCTTTTAAAGACAGCAAAAAATGAACTGTATTTTAAGCATCTGGTAAATATTTTTAGAACACAAAAAACGTCCTGTGAAAACACACTGTGAAAATATCCTTTAGATACTGAGGGAAACAGTTTTTTCCATTAGAGATGACAACTACTTTAAGTTATTCTTATGGCTTTTTGAAAATAACACTTTCCTCATAATGCAAATTTTTTTCAGTTAACGGTAGGATCCCCCTTCTTACTGTTAAGAATTATAAGTGTCCAAACTGCTGTTTACTTGTTTTTTTTTGATATCGTTAGTAACTGACATTTTACTGAATGACTGGGTGGTGTTTTAAATCAAGATCTAAAATAATGCTCAAGTCCTTACCAATTGGACAATGATATAAATTTTTTAAAGCTAGGAATGGCTATGTTGTAGTAAAACGTGCATCAGTCTGAATAATCCCACGAGGAGAGTACATACATTTTAGTGAATATTATTGCTGGTCATGTACGTACATATATATATATATATATACACACATGACTTTAAGTAGAATCCTCTGTATGATTTCAGTAGAATGTTTTGAAGTATTATAGTTTCTTCACAAGGAAATGTAGATGTTCTTTACAAAGCAGTGGTGGGTATTGCTTCATACTAAGGACAAGAGTGAATTGAGAATAAAAGAAATCAGGGTAACAATTTTATTGGAAAATGTAACTGAGAAATGGTCAACATAGTCTGTGAGCATCCCAAAGAGTTGGCATTGCCTCTGTAACTTAATGAAGCTGTTTGCCACCTAGGCCAAAAGGACTATCCAGAGTATATAATGACAATAAATCAGAAGTGTCAGTTGTCATTTGGTGAATGTCTTTGTCTCAGTAGTGCCCATGGGCAAAAAAAAAATAGAGAATGTTTAGGCAAAATCCACTTAGAAAAGTGATGGAGGAGTCAAGACAGGCCGTCCCATTTTCATAACTGGGGTTCTCCCTGCCAGTCTGCTGCGGGAGGACTGATTTACATGCACCCGCGTTCCTCTGCAACTGCTGGCCCTCTGGGGATGAACACCAGGCTACCCGAGTAATCCTGAAGACTGAAGATGATGCTTTTAATCCTAGTGGTCAAGTGAGCAGCCAGGATTAAGTACTGTTGTTCAATTTAGTTAATGACAAGTATATTTTGCTGTGTTTTAGGGAAGCTGTCAGTTTGCTGCTGTGGAGAGAAACGGTCTCTGGGTACCCAGTGGTGTTACAAGGTTTACCTCCTGGCTTGGCTTCCTCCTGGACGTTTTACAGCTTCCAACTGTCATAAAGCACATTAAACAGGAACTCTAAAAGCAATTTTATTTTATTTATGGTTATAAAAAAGGTCTAGTGGTAACAGGAAACCTGAAGTGTTTAAAGATAGCAACAGGCGATATGAACACTACTCCTGCCTACCACTTCCCCTTCAGAGAACAAGTAATCCTTTTTCAGAGAATTAATATTCAGAGCAGGTCCAGATCATTTTACCTGCCAAATTCATTTTATTATGTAATAAAATCTGATTTATTCTCATTTGGGTATAGAGTATACAGCCATATAAGCATAAGCCATTTATAAACAGTTAGTTTCCAAGTAGCACAAAATACTACCTACTATCTTAGGTATTTCTGAGGAATACTAAATGTTACCTACTGAAAGGCAGAGATAAAAAGCAGTATTTTGGATCTGAACATTACTCCTGGAGTTAATCACTGTTTATGCGGATGGCTTTTCTGTTCTGCAGTCTGAAGAAAAAAATAAACAAAAAAGCTAGTATGCTTCTTCAAGCAAACTTTTCTGAGTCTGGTAAACCTAACTCTCTCTTTATATTTTACTTACAGAATGGTCTTATTGTTGCCTGTTACCAAGGTTATGTGGATGTTGTCATAGCCTTAGCACAATGCCCTCACCTTGATGTGAACTGGCAGGACAATGAAGGGAACACGGCTCTAATTACAGCTGCACAGGCAGGTAAGGCTCTGGGTTTCACCTCTTACATGCAGGGTCTTAGGAGGAGCGCGTTATGATTATTATTTTTAGGAATTTTTCAAAACTCTAAAAGACATCAGTCTGCATAAAATAATCCTGGTCAAGCCCACTCCCAAGTAAGTTCATCGTGATTTTTTTTTTTTTGCTAACTAACCTACAGTAATATTTACCCAATGGAGTAAGACAGAAAAAGCTATAGATTTCTAGTTGATGCCGTTAACTGTTTTAACTTAAAAATAAAGAAAGTCTTGCCCCAGGCATGTAGGACTGTACTGCTTTGTTCCTTTAGGCTTATTTTCCTATGTTTGCTCTGACTAGCCACCAGTCAACACTGTGGTCATGTAGGGTGCTGTATTAGTGCTGATAGCATCTTTTTTTCTCATGCTTGTTGCATCTAACTCAGTGGGACTATAGTGATTGCTGTCTGCAGGAAAATGTATCATCGTTAAGAAATATCTTAGCTGCTAAGACAGTCTTCAACCACTCCATAGTTAAAAGCAAAAAAATCCTGTTTACATAGTCTCAGCAAGATTCAGTGTTTGCCAATGCTGCTTTGATAACAGACTGATTATATTGACATCAACCATGTTAATCCTGAATGCAGACTGGAGTGAGAGCAAAGTTTATCCCTAGGTTTTCTTTTATCCCACTCAGCAAGGCAATATTCAGTGAACAAGTGTCACAGATCATGTAAGTGTAAGAGATGCTCCTGGAAGTGTTATTAGTTCCAAGTGTACCATTAAAAAGCCATCAGTCAATTATTTCTGTTAAAACTGAAACATTTAACCTTTAAGGGAAGCTGTGGTTTTGCCTTACAAGTGTTAACAAAGTGCTAAAGCATGTAAATCAGGAAATATTTGACCAAGGAGGCCTTCAGTTTGTAGTGTGAAAGGTGTTCCAAGGGCTGCCTGGCTCTGCATCCATGGTTTCCTTTGCATCCCTCAAACATCCTCCTCAAAGGCAATAACTTTCCAAGGGAGTCCATACCTGGTCTTTATCACGCCTTCTCACTGATGAAGAATATGGGTGTTCATGGGACATGGTATTCCCTCCCAGACTCTGGCTGGCTAGAGGAAACAAATTTCCATTGGGCAACATCAGTCGGCATCAGAAGCTGTGTCTAAAGATTGGCACAGTTCGGTTTTATGTTAATTTAGTAATATTGCCACTTGACATTTCCAAGCAGTATCAAACTTTGTTTTGTGTTGTACCAAAAAGTGAACTCTGCTAAAAGAAGTCACTGTGAGATAGGTCTTGAATATTGGAAGAAAGAACTGGGACCATAGCAGTCACGTTCCTAGCAATGTCATGAGTATAGCAGCTTTCCAAAGAAAGTGGAGAATCATAGAATCATAGAATCATAGGGGTTGGAAGGGACCTTGAAAGATCATCTAGTCCAACCCCCCTGCCAGAGCAGGACCACCTAGAGTACATCACACAGGAAGGTGTCCAGGCGGGTTTTGAATGTCTCCAGTGAAGGAGACTCCACAACCTCTCTGGGCAGCCTGTTCCAGTGCTCCGTCACCCTCACAGGAAAAAAATTTTTCCTGATATTCACCTTGAACCTCCTATGCTCCAATTTGCACCCATTACCCCTTGTCCTATCACAGGTCAACACTATAAAAAGCTTAATTCCATCTTCCTGACACTCACCCCTTACATATTTGTAAACATTGATGAGGTCACCCCTCAGTCTCCTTTTCTCCAGGCTAAAGAGACCCAGCTCCCTCAGCCTTTCCTCATAAGGGAGATGCTCCACTCCCCTAATCATCTTTGTAGCCCTACGCTGGACTCTCTCCAGCAGCTCCCTGTCCTTCTTGAACTGAGGGGCCCAGAACTGGACACAATATTCCAGATGCGGCCTCACCAATGCAGAATAGAGGGGGAGGAGAACCTCTCTTGACCGACTAACCACACCCTTTCTAATGCACCCCAGGATGCCATTGGCTGTCTCCAACCCTCTAACCTACTTTGATTTATCTGCTCTAGTATAAATTTGGACTATCAAAGGTTTAACACTGATTCCTTCCTGACCTTTATAACTCATGATAATGAGCTCAGAATTAATCCAGAGGGCTGACATTGACTTGACACTCTCTGCCAGTACTTGCTATTGATCCCCAAAGCAACTGGAAATTGTTGTAGTCAACAGAAGCTTATACAAACTCCTAACAATTTGGATCTTTTCCTCTGCCTATGATAATCCTGAGCTACAGTGTTGATACCAGTTATTTAATTCATTATCACAAGATATTGCTGTAGTGTTAATAGAGATTACTGTGAGGTTAACATTGGAACCAGAAGAGCTACAGTGCAATACATGCTGCTTAATTATTCCTGAATGTTAAGTAGTAACATTGAGCAGTGTATATAGAAAACTGAAAGCAAAGTTCATGTGAGCTTTCGTTTAGTGGAGGATTTATTAGTTGTTGGTTTTGTTGTGTTTTTTTTTTTTTGTTTTGTTTTGTTTGTTTGTTTGTTTTAATTTAGTCCATTAAAATAATTTTTTTTTCCCAAATAAATTATTCTGAGAGATTGCTGTTATTTATACAAAAAGCTTGGGTTTTCCTGTGGAAAGTCTAACAGCAAGGCCACATTATTTCAGTCAATTGTAAGGTGATATCAGGGGGTTTCAGAAAGTGCTGCCGTTTTTGTTATGAGCCACTGAGCAGGTGGGCCAGTACAAACAGCCCAAAAAGGAGCTGGACGGGGAAAGCGGCTGCAGTCCTGAGGGATCGCTCCTTGTGAGACTACTCAGATCACTCAGTGACTACACCTGTTACATGAGGTACAAATACTAAGGGAGATGACAGGGAGGCCTCTTTATTTGTGGTAGGGGAGTTTAAAATCCACACTTGCCTATGCCATTTCATGACTGCCCAGACCAAACTTGAACATCAAATTTGAACACCAGCTTGAAATAAATAGAAGTGTCTCAAAGACCAGATAGAGTCTCAGAAGATAAGTTAATTCAGTTCCTCATATTTCTTTTGATAATTTAAGATTTTCATCCTTCAGAAAAAGTATATAATGCAGATGTATTTTGTGTGGGCTGACTTGAGAAATATCGACTGGAGGGATCAGTGAGAAGCAGTACTTTCTTAACTAGCCTATTAGTATAGAAAAATAACCACAAAGTGGCTTAGTGTGTAAATTTCAGGTTTGAAAATTGGTCTCTTTACTTGCTTTCGCAATATTTCTTATGCATGTGAGATCCCTTCTCAAAAAGCTTGCCTTCCAAAGCTGTAAATTTGTTGCAGAAAAGGGTGGTTATGCTGTTAAAGCAGATGAAAAATCATTAAACATCAGTATAAGGACAATGCAGAAAACAAGAGAGATTAATGCAAATGAGATTGGAAAAAAAAAAAAAAAAAGAAAGCAAGGAGAGAAGGAGAGTGCTTTCCAGAAAAGGGAAAAGGGAAGAAAATTATAATAGACTTTTTTTTGTCATTTCTGCTGCTTTTTGGTATTTATGCTGAGGACATAACTACATCAGTGGCAGTGTGTGGTAATTGGCATACACTGGTGTTTATAGAGAGTCATATTTGGTCACAAAGTATAGATGTTTTATGTTACAAGGACCAGTTTGGAGCAAGGCTGTAGAGCTGGAACACAAAATCAGATGTTATCCCAGTTTCTGTTTATTAAGGGACACATGAGAACACAAACGCCTAAAGCATCCAGAGGGGAAAAGGTTTCGGGTGTCTTCAGTTCCATCCATCAGAAAGCACTCACCATCTACAGACCAAACACAGGCTTTTTGCAGGTACAGCTTGAAATTGTGATGTTATATAACAGAGCATCTTCATTACTATGCAGCTTATCCTTCTGCCTGTATTACATAGATTACTAGGTAATAGTGTCATCATTATAGGCATTTCCTCTGTGGCAGCAATTAAGTGAATTAAGCTATTACAGACATCTGTGCTGATCTCTAAATATGGCTCAGAGGGTGAAGAATTGTACTTTTAGAATGCCAGTTCTGGTAGAAGATAGATCTGGCTTACGAGCAGCAAGAGCCTGATAGGAATTCACTATCACCAAACTGGCTCAGGCCAGGCTAATTTGTTTCAGAGCTGCATACAGCTTTCATAGCAGACTTTAAATCACAGAAAACTCACATGGCTCACAATTTAGATGCACACTTCTAGTTTGCTCTGAGACAGAAGAACTGAAGCAAACTTTATGGCCTTAAATCAAAGGCGTGTGACAGGACCTGAACAAAAACTTGGCAGCTCTGAGTTTTGCTTTGAATTTGATATCTGTTTGAACTAGAAATTTGAAGCAAACCTCAGAGGACGGAAGCTTCTGCAGTTTAAAACTGAAGTGTTTTTCAGGAATTCCTGAGACACAAAACTTCTGAGAATCACAGACTTCTCCATTTTCTTTGTTATTTTATTGCTGGTACTTTTTTCTGTCTCATTTGAGGCCACCTGTAGTCCCATGGAGAGTTTTGGCTGTGTATGCTTTTTCAATACTGACTCTTAGGATCTTCCTGGATTTGCAAAAGTCTCTTACTGCAGCTATACTTTTGGCAAAGGAATGTAATAACTGTTGAAAAATCTTCCATCTTATTTTTTCTCCTCGTTTCAGTTCCAGTCTCTGGTTTCTGTGGTCAAAAAACAGTATTTCAGCTGTTACAAAACCTTCATGAAGATGCACACCATACATCAGTGAAACAGAGCACACCTGCAAAATAATTTGGGCACAAAGAGTCTTCCAGTAGTAACTGATAACCTGCTAGGTTTTGGTCTTATGCCATAAAGTCAGTGAAGCTGAAGCCTCTGTATTGAGTAAGAAGGACTGGATCACTTGATCCTGCCCTGAACCCAGTTGGCTTTTGCTTTGTTCAGCTTGTGCTGTTTGCCATGTCTTTATATTTCACTTGCATCAGACTGCACAAGGTACAGGGAGCTCTTTATTCAATTTTCTCTGACTCTGGCTTGCCAAGCTGATCTGCACTTTCTCTATATCTGCTCAGGTTTCAGGAGAGTTTACAGTTATGCAGTGAAGTGGCAGGGTCCAGAAAATTCTAGGAGATAAAGAGTAATACCTAGTAAATAAATTAATTGGTGAAGGTTTTCTTAACTTTCTTTCCAAAGTGAATGCAGGACTGTGTTGATACAAAGCAACTACTGATGGAATCTGCACCACATACAACACTATAGACATTTAAAACTGTCCTATGTGAATTATAATGTGCTTCAGTAACATTTCCAGATGAACTTAAATGACATGCATCACTGACTATTCAGCTGGACTGCAGAGTGAGATGAGAGAATATTTTTACAGCTCCTAGTAATTAAATTGTGATTGTTGCAGCTGCCTGACACTACATTATTTTATAAAGCATCAAAGCATCATAAAAGCATCATAAAATGAATGATAAGTGAAAGGAAAACTGTTTTGAATGTGTCATAATGGCAGTAGATATTTGTCTTGTTCTTACAGTCCAGTTATAAAGGCTTGATGTTTTTACTGGTCTTCCAAACATTTAGCCAGAGATGTCTTCAGCTACTCAGTGCACCCTTATTGTCACCAGCTATCCTGGCATAAAAGGCACATGAATGGCAACCAAAGTTGCTTTTAGAAACAGAACTTAAGTAAGTCCTTTATTTTACTACCAGAACTGAAGATCACCCCCATTTTCCTACTGCTAGAGAGTAAACAAGTGGCTGTATGCTGTCAGATAGAAAATGTCGAATTGTACACAAAACATTCCTTTGTCTTGTATTAGGCCTGCCATGGTTCCTTTGTTATATTGGCTGGAGCTACCATGTGTAATCACTTTTTAATGAAGCACTATGATTGTAAGGCTCAGATTCACCAGAGGAGGGAAAAAGCTGAACCTTTGCAGCCAGTTCCCCCTGGTGATTGGCCTTCCTTCCATAAGCTGCAGGAATTCCCTTTGCAGTGCTACTCACTGAGTCAAGAAACTGAGGCCCCTTGCAACCTCAGAGTGACTAGCTCTGGTCTTCAGTTATTCCATTACCTCAAACTGACTTCTCAGAGAGGAGAGCAACTTGAGAGAAGGTGGGAACCCTGGTTTCAAGGCTGTGATCTCAACACTCTGGTCACAGGTCAGTGCCACTTAACCCTAAGGCTGATGACTGCGATGAGTCAAAGAGGATACAAGGAAAAGAGATCTTACAAATTACCCCTGTTTTTCCAGTTATCGAATCCATAGGAGGAATTTTTAGTTTAACCTTGAGACGGCATCTTAATTCTGTAACATACTTTCTCTGCTTTTTCATTTCTTTAAAGGGCACATAACCATTACAAACTATTTGCTGAACTATTTTCCTGGGCTTGATATTGAGAAGAGGAATGTATTTGGATTCACGGCACTGATGAAATCTGCGATGCAGGGCCGAACTGAATGTGTGAAAGCCTTGATGCTGGCAGGTATGCAGAGCGCTTTGCCGCGTTTTTGTCACCAACTAGCTGCCAATACCAGACAGTCACATGCGAACGCCAAGCAGGAAATTGGCTGTTGGGGTGTTTACTGGAAAGGTGTGGTGCAGCCTTGGCTGGAAATGGGTACAGCTTCTATGTGGGCCATAGAGAAGGTTGGTGAAGCCACCTGCTGCAGGTGCAGGAGTGCTGTTTGCCTGTGGAAACTCATCTAGGAGCTCTCCAAGAGCTCTCAGGGTGAGATTCATTGTCTCCAGGAGAGTTCAGGGTGAGAGATCATGAAGATTTGTAGACAGGGAGTTAATAAGGTTCATGACACAGAGTGTTGCTCTGTTGGGTGTGATGGTGCAAAGGTACATGATGGTGGTGGGACCATAGCTAGACCTCCACTTCTCCCCCAACCATGGCAGGTCCTGGGGCAGGGAGGGGAGAACTTTGGGGCCTCTGGCATTTTTTCAGGAGAGTTAGATGTAGGGTTCTTCTCCCACAGAGGACATGGGTGGGAAATTTGGAGACATAGGGAATAACCCCTCTTTCTAACCCCTCTACAGATCTGAGTTTGGTCTCCAGGTTTAGGGGAAACAGGACACCAGCAGGTCTGTATCTGCTGCAAGGAGTGACTCATGTCACAGGGAATGAGCAGATCCATCTCTGCCCGCCTGTCTCTCTTCACATCTGAGAACAGGAAATGTGTTTCTTTCTGTTGGCTCTTGACTGTGGTTGAATTTCCATCTGTATGCACTGCGAGGGGAAGGGGTCCTGGAGCAGAAACTCAGAAGGGCAAGAGACATTGTGGCTACAGCCCCTATAGGAGAAGTCCCAGCATACAGCACCTTTTAGCCATAATGTTGTGATTTTATTATATTAAGTAATTGGTATATAAATCATTAGTAAATAATTAAATAACTAGCATACATTAGTATATATTTTTGCATTACAGTTGCAGAATTGCAACTGTTGACACAAATTAAATATTATGGAAACGTTAACAGATTGCATGTGAATATTGTTATTGTCTAGATGAGGAATCCTACGAGTCCATTTTATGCATAGAGATCTTGAATAAATTCATTTCAGCCATTTTACTGTCACGGAAGTCTAATCCCTCATAATATGAATATTTTAAGTCACAGGCGTCTACCAAGCATAGTGATATCACTTTCATTTATTTTAATAATATCCAGCTTCTAGATGTTGATATGACACAGAAAATGTTTGGATGATGTGGTAAGCAGCATGTTATTTTCTGCAAGGTTCTATAGCCGTTTATACTGGAATCAAGGCTTTGGAATCAAATCATTAATTTTGGAGTAAATTTTTATAAGACAAAATTATGAAATGACTGTCAGAGCTAGAGTGCTGCTAGACACAGATGCACTTTCTGGACTAGCATATCCTTTGTGCAGATGCTGTTTCAGAATTTTCCAGTACCTGTAATAAGTTATCACTTAAAATGAAACTTCAATCCCAAGACCTTATGGTTTGTCAAGCTGACCTTGCAGACTCATGGCTTTCTATTATTATTACTGGAGATCTGATGGAAGCTTGTTCTTTATGTTTTGGTCACTAGAAGCTATTTCACAACCTTTCCATCTTTGTAGATAACTCAGTCCTTTTTATTTTACTTCTTGTACAAAAAGTATCGATATCAAAGTTCACTCTGTAGTTGCTGCCTCTGGCCACCTTCTCATTTTCATGATTCGTAAGAAAACAGAGTAATGGAGAGAACAAACCTTTAGCCAGACAGAAAATGGCTTTATTAGCCTCCATATTGAAATTACCTACAGAAAGTTGCATCAGCTTCTTCATGCATCAGAAATAGTGAGGTTACCAAAGATCATCCATGGGCTAAAGAGGTGTAGAGTTAATATACTCTGAGTTTCTAAATTGCAGATTATATACACATTTTGGTGAGTATTTTGCAGGTCCTTACGTTTTCAGCTCAAAATAGGGGCCACAAAAAAAATGTGGTAAATTGCCCACACCCATTTTAATATCTGATTATTTTTTGTCATTGTACAGTCTGGTGAAATGTAGGGAGGAAGGGAACTGCTCATTCAGAATGGATTTAGAAGTAGTTCAGGGCTTCAAGCATATTGAATGGCTGCTGGCAATGAAGTGCTAGTCTGCTGAAGAAGGTGAAATGGATTTGTTTCAATAATACAAGATTTGGTGAAAATATCAATTCCACACATAAACCAACAAAATTCATTGTTAAAATATAAAAATGCATGGAAATATAGGGGGCAAAAAGAACCTATAATCGGCAGTGGGTCTATTTGCATAGCTACAAAGCAGGCATATGTCTTTAGAAAGGAGTTACAGCCAGGAGGGTTTTAAACCGTGTATGTGTAGTGCCTTGGGTAGAACCTCTACTGACAGGCACCTACTTCTGGCAATGAAGGAGATCAGTATGGGAAAATAACTCACCTCCCTAGCTGCCTAGGCATGGATTTAACAGTCAGATGGGGAAGAGGTAACAGCAACGTGTGACAGATGGTTGGAGCTGGATTGTCAAAGTGACTGCTCTTTCTGAAATTTGAGTTCCTGGAGGGTAGCCAAGGTCAATCACTACAAGATTAAGGGGCTTTGAGACGCTTGGCTGTAATGTTGGTCTTTCAAAGTGAGTCTGTGGAATATGTGAATTTGCTCTTTGTGAGTGCACAGCGAGTAAGGGTGGGAGCCAGGCGCTCATCAGCAGTTTGTCACAGGCTGCTGCGCTGCCGGGGCCTCCCTGCTGCCAGCACTCGGCAAGCTCAGCCCGAGCCCAGAAGTGCTGCTGGGAATTCATGTGTCAGGCCCTGCTGTGATCTCCAGTGTAAACTCAGTGCTGCTTTAGTCAGGTTGTCGGAGTGGCTGTGGAGCTGGAGACTGGGCTTTAAATACTGCGTATGGAACAGGTCAGTAGCCTGAGCT
The DNA here is from genome assembly GCF_000691845.1 of Merops nubicus. Lineage (NCBI taxonomy): Eukaryota > Metazoa > Chordata > Aves > Coraciiformes > Meropidae > Merops > Merops nubicus. The sequence goes on from NW_008630334.1 coordinate 34,633, forward strand.
CTTTCACTCCCTGTCTTTTAAACTCAGGATGTCAGGTTTGCATCTCAAGGGACATTAAACCTTCTTAATCAAATAGGTTATTGATATCCCAAAGGGGCATGTGTATTCAGACTAATTGTGCTGAAAATTATCTTCAGGGCAATTCTCATAGGAAAATCAACTCAAGTGTCAAATGCAGTTTTCCTAAAGGAAACCTTGCAGGCTATACTTACACCGAAATGACAGACAGTTCAATAAGGCTGCTATCACATCTGAAAAAGGACAGGACAATTCAAGTCACTTCCAGATGAGGCATTCTGCTGAATGACAAGTTTGTTCAGAAAAGTCTCCTGGCTTCTACAGAAAATCAATACCACTATAGTAAATCACAACTTAGAAGAGATTTGGTGATACGAGGTACAAAGCGAGTATCAATTTCCGTTTGAGATTTCAATACTGTATAGTATTGTTTTCTGAGATAAAGTTTCCGAAACATGTGGAGATGTGTCTGTCAGGGAGCAGCAAGAGTGGGCTTCTCCTCAAAAGGAGGTGAGCCAAGGGTGACAGCAGGGCACACAGAGGCCCTAGCCTCAGGAACGAAGGTGCTCCTTGAAGAAATGGAGCAGGGCTGGTGACAATAGCTAGGATTAGCCAGTACTGCAGTGATTGCCAGGCAAGTCCATAGAGACCAGGTAGGTCTGAGATCAAAACAAGATACTGAGTCTGTGAGTCAGGGTCCAGATCAGCAAGGTATGTGGCCAGGCACAGGCAGAGCTGCAACATAGTTCAGGCAAGGACCAGAGCTGAGCATCTGAGCTTCCGTGCAGCCCCCAGGCAGAGGTGGAGAGCCCCCAGTGAGCACTTTCTCACACAGCCCTTTCTGCACAACTCTGGTCCCAGAGCTGCATTGTATCAGCACTTCATCAGTATTTATATTTAGAAATTAGTCCTTTAGCTGGTGTTCTTCCTGTGGTAAATCCTTGCCTATTATGTGTACAAGGAAGTAACTTCTGTGTGACTACCGTGTTCCCAGTCAGCCCTCGTGGGAAGGAGTGCAGACCCAGGCAAGTGTTAAGAAGGGGACAGGACAAGAGGCTGGGCACGGTCGTTCAAGAACCAGCTAGTGGAGCAGGAGGACTTGCCTTCATATGTCTTTGTTCTTCTCCTCACTGGTTTATCTGTGACTGCTGCAGTCATGAATTCTGTCAAATTCTGTTGTCTTTGAGATCTCACAATTATTTCCTCAGCCCACTCTTTGATTTGATTCATTCTTCCTCCTCTTTGGTCTCCTCTCTGCCTTTCCTTCTGGGCCCCATGCTTGACTCCCTGCAGTGCCCGTGTCCTTTCTCCCTGCATGGTCTTTTCTGCAAATTTCACTTAAATTACACTTAAACTGAGATCAACTCTTTTGCTTAGGGTATCTCCATCCACATTGGTCTGTTTCGCTAGCATCCTTTTTTAAGGGATTTTCTCAGAGACTTAGGACTCAGCTGGTACTCTCAAAACTGAGATTTTGATCACCTTCCCCATGCTCTCCTTTTTCCTCTTCTCTGTAATGATGAAAATTCCTTTGCAAGGAAAGTTATTCTACACTCATTGCAAACTGCTTCCTGGTTAACAGTCCTTATATTTAGTCCCCCTTGTGCTAGTTTGAAATGCTGTTACCAAGATAATCAACCTGGAAAAAAAAATTATCATAATGTTTCTCTGGCCTTTTCCTGAGGTCTTGGTGTCTGGACACCTCCCTGTTCCAAAGCAATGGGACAGAACGTCTTTTACTTTTGCAACAAGACCTTTGTAGGTTAGTTTTCTGTTGGCTGTTTGAAAATGGTGCTTCAAGTGACAGAGAAGCCCTTCAAGAATTCAAAGCCCAGGTTGTAGCCCATTCATATCCCAGCCTGAATTTCTTTCACGAAACCTGGAAATTATCTATAAGGCAAATGATATGTGTAAACCACAAATGGATGTTAAAGAGCTTAGTTATGTTGAAAGCAGCTGGGCAAATACCTGTGCCTTTCCCAGGGAATGTGCTGCAGAGCTGCTGAACAAAGCTGCTGATCGACTGTGTAACAATCCTTCTGAGATCAAAGTTTAAAGACAGTGTATAAAACAAGGGATTTGCAGTTTAAGAACGTGAGTGCCTGAAACCAGAGAGTATTCACTCACACTCGTTCTCCTATTCATAGAATCCCTCAGGTTGGAAGGGA
>NW_008630335.1:0-1626 GCF_000691845.1 Merops nubicus
CTAACATTCTGTGATTCTGTGATATTAAATAAACAGTATTGGTGTTTAGAAAGAAACCTGTTAGATAAACTGTCAAGCCTGAAAATTATGCTGTTTGAAGTGCAACAGGTCAGTTTTGTCTCTCTTCGAAGTCATCATCCAGACATCATGGATTCTGGACCCATACAGGGGAGGTTACAAATGCTGTTAATGTAAATGTATCCTAGAGGTCTTTGTGAGCCATCAGAAACCCATTTTCTTTGCAAGTTGAGTCTTGCTGTTTGCTTGGGTTTTGATTTGGGCCAGTTCTACTGGCTCAGTGTAAGTTTGATTCAAAACCATGTGAACTGCTGTGGTTTCATTTGGTCTTCTGACTGAAAAATATGGTTATGTGGTGGAGTCTAGTGTCTATGCAGAGCTTGATTATTCCCTGGTACAACTGGCTTTTCTGCCACTGTGAATGGTAAACAAACACATTGCCTCATGATTTTGAAAAATTATTGACCATCTCCTCAGATAAAGACTGAGGCCCTGGTAGTGTTTGCTCTCTGCCATTTCACCCTCATTTTTTTTAACCATGTTTTAAGCTGGGCATGTGGGCAGAAGTTATTAACATTCAAACTGAGCTTCTCACTCCAGTGCATTATGTAGTTTTGGGTGTCTTTTTGGTTTATCAGAGTAGAGCCCATGAGCTTTTTTTCCCCCCAACTTAACATAATGGGAATTTCTGTCTAACTAGAAGGTGAAGGCAGTGATGCTGCAGAGATACAGGAGAGTGGTTCTGGAGGTCCTGCACATGATAATGAGTTGAAAGGGTTGAGGATTATTTAATGGTTACAGCTTTACCCTGAAAACAGAAGCGTTTTTTGTTTATATCTGTAGTTTTGCCAACAGCTTCTCCCCCTTCCCTCTTGTTCTCTCTATTTTAGCTCTTTGCAATCTAAGGCAGAAATGTTATCCAGCATTACTCAAGGGTTATAAAGTTTTATGGAGAACCTAACAACTGGTGTATAAGCTATGAGAAATCAAGGAATGAATTAAGGAACCAGTTGGTTAGCTACTTGTATTCTTAGCCTTTCACTTTAGGGTCATGCCTTTAGAAGATTTGTATTGAAATAATGAGATGGATATGTAATGAAAGTATTAAGGAAACAGTTGGTTAGCTACTTGTATTCTTATTCACTTTAGGGTCATGCCTTTAGAAGATTTGTATTGAAATAATGAGATGGATATGTAATGAAAGTGTGCTTTTGTCACAGAAATTAGCTGTGCTGATTAGAAATAGCCCATACCTCTTTTTGCATTCGAAGAGAATAAATTGTAATTTTCCCTTGAGAAAGCAAGTTCTAACTGTGCTGATTAGAAATAATAGCCCATACCTCTTTTTGCATTCAAAGAGAATAAATTTTAATTTTCCCTTGAGAAAGCAAGTTCTATGGAACCAAGAGCCAAACATGAAGTCTTAGGTTTGTTGTTTTTTTTCTTTTTTGTGATGCTAAATTCGTGCAGTACAGGCTTCTTTCAGTTTTAACAGAGCAATGCAAGAGAAATTCAACACTCTTTTTTGGTGTCTATCCTGTTGCATATGGAAAGATCTATGCAAAAAACTTGTTTGTAGAATGTTTTCTATCACGGGTGCAATAAACA
>NW_008630336.1:0-24976 GCF_000691845.1 Merops nubicus
GCCTTCTCCAGGTCACTTGAGACCATAATTAACACAGTAGTTGTTAATTATGGTCTCCATAGTTGTCATGCATAGAAATTGTATTTATATAATAATGGTCAGGTGATACTCGCAGGTTTTCAGAAAATGATGGCATTTCTGCAGGTGCTGGTGCATTCCTGGAGAGCAGCATGTTCCTGTAGCTCCATGCATACTGCAGCCTTTGGTTCTGGTTCAGAAAGAAAATGTTTCACAATATGTATTTAGTAGGTTTTTTCTCTTTTCTAAAAGTTTTGTCAACATTTCTGTTTCAAAGCATTTATTAAATCTTATCAATTAGGATGCAGTTTTTCATATAACAGAATTAAAATCTTAAGTATTTTGTTGTGGTATACTAGAGCGAAAGTATTTCTGTAATAGTTTGCTCTTGTGGCCTTTCAGCCCACCAGATGGACAAATAGTCAAAGGCTAAAACATTCTTATTTCAGGATAAAATAAGATATTTCAAATTAGAATAGTTAGTGTCACTATGACTAAAAATTCTGCTTTTTCTGTGTGACTGTAGAGCTTAGGACACTGCAGAATATTCCTGGTATCTGCAGTGTGGAGCGTAGGCAGTGAGTCTTAAACATTCTGTCTTAACTGGCCTCAGGAGGAAGGATGATGCAAACTCGGCGTTCCTTGGCTCTGGATTCTCTCCAGGGGCTTTCAGGCAAGGCAGAACGGCAGCAGTCCCAGTGGCTCGTGCGATGCCAAAGCTTCTACTGATTGCACTGCTAACACCAGTGCCTTTTTGAATATGGTAGGCTGCAGTCTACATAGTTTGTAGTGGTGTTAGTGACAGGTGAGATTTGGCTGCTGTCAGTCTGTTTTTAAAATGTGACCCAGTGGACTCTGACAGTCCCTGAGTTTTGAACTAGAGCTCTGGTGTTTGACATGGATGTGCCAGCTTAGCTGGATAGGAAATTACTAAAATTCCTTTTATAAATGAATTTGTGAATCTTGGCTTCGTTCTGATGTGGAAGCACACTAAAACATACAAATTCAGGGACTTTTATAAGCCTTTCATTTCTCCTTTCTTTCCAGGCATATGATAAAATATATTAGAAAAGGGCTTGCTTTTTTATTTTTCCTAGCGTGATATTGTAGCATTTTCTCCAGATTTTCTCCCAAGTGCTAGGTAAGTGCTGTTTGAGTATTTGTAGATCCAGAAACCACAACTTGTGTTACAGTGAAACAGCAGTTCAGAAAGACCTAGGTCAACATTCTTCTACTATGAAAATATGATTAAATAGATACGGATCTGTTGGGAAAATAGTGCAAGATGTAGGTATCATTTGTTTCTGTCCTGTTTGTTTGCTGTAGAATGGCAGTTTGGTTTTATATTTTTATAACCTCTCATGCTTAGTAATTATATCAACAGAGAGAAATGTAATTGCAGGCAATTTTTGTTTTTCTTGGAGTAGTAGTAAATTTCTTAGGGTGTGTTTGGGTTTTGTTTGCTTTTTTTTTAAGGGGAACTACTGTGTTAATTACTCAATTGTAGTGAACCATATGAAGATAAATACTGGACTGATGACTACCTTTTTATGTTCTTCACTTTCTAGCACGCTGCTTTGAGCTCCCTGGTTTCATGAAACTTATTCTGACTGGAAATGGCAGTTGCACTTTACAGTTCCCAAGCTCTTAGAAAATGGAAGATTAATCTTCTTGAGGGTCAGTGACAGGAATTTTAGATGCCACTTCTCTTAGCTTGTTCAAACAGGTCTATATGATGGCTAAATCTACTGTTGAGGATTATGAAGGTAGTGCTGTACAACATATACAGCAGTTAGATCAGACAGGTAGTTGAACTGACAAGTAGGTGTGGACTACCTGGAAAGTTCCATTTATAGCCAAGCTTCTTCGTAGTAGAGACTAATAAATATGGGTTAAAATTTGTGAATACAGTTTATCAGGGTGTATTGTGTTAAGGACAATACCGGGAATTGGAGCTTTTATTGAAGTCCTTACTGTCTTGTGGTAATTCCAGCTTCAAAATTGTAGAGAAGGATATCTAGGCAACTGATTGTAGTTTCTTTTTGTGCAGACTTTTACATGGCATTAGTTGAGGTGGCATTTTCCTTTTGATTTTTAAATAAAATTCTTATCCCAACATTGTGTAGCAAAAAGTAAGAGTATTTTAGCTGATGGGGTGGGACTAGAATGTTCAATGTAGGCAGGTTTGTTTTCACCCCCTCTTATTTTATCTGCTCGGGTCTACTAGAGGTTTTAACGAAAAGAGTAGTTCAGTTTATGCCTGTCTGGGACAGATAATGTATTTATGGTTGGAAGATGCTTCAAGGAAAGAGTACTTCAAGACTTTGGCTCTATTCCACTTGATTGAATGTATCATCGTTGGAACATTTCATAACTTAGGTGGTGAGTCATTTCTGACTCAGGCAAAGGAAAAAAAAAATCAATCTATAAAGAAACCAGGCTTTGAAATGAGTGACAGCCAGGACAGAACAAAAATATGGAATGCTGGAAATCTTGTTATGAAATTCTCTAGCATCTCCATTTTGTATGCTTTTATTTGTCTAGTGGATGAAGTAATGAAGAGAATCTTTCTTGAAAATCTATCTCGAATTAAAGATACTGTCAATCTGGTAACAGGATAAACTTTTATTAAATATTCTTGAAACAGCTCATCTTGTATAACCAACAGTAGTTGACTTAATGAAGTGCAATATATGATAGATTTCTCTTTCTTTTGTGCCAAATTTTTTGAACTGTTAGCTTTCAGTTTACTTTTACAGGACAGTGAGGCAATGCTTGCCATGCAAATATATAAAGATGGTGATAGGGGAAGAGGAAGGCAACAGGAATGTAAGTGACAACCCTTTTGCTTGGATGCATAGACCTTGTGGTCTTTTTGATGTAGAAGTGGCAGAATAGGGCCTCGTTCCTTCCTTGTCCTTTATCCTGTTCTGAGTGATACCTTACAGGAAAGCGCCAGCATCAGTGCCGCTGTTGAGTCCTTTGTGTGCTAGGTAATGTTCTGCATTCACTTTTGGCTTGGTCTTCCCAGTAGTCACAAGGCATTCACAAATCAGTGCTTTTTCTCTTCAAGAAGGAACCTACTGAAGTGCCAACTCTAGTTTGGTGGCACCCTCAGAGCAATAGAAGCAACAGAAGATGGAGGACATGAAAAGAAGATCAGGAGATAGGTGGACAAACTTAGTTTCATAAAGGGTTTTAGAAAACATGCCAGCATTTTAATAAAATGAAACAATATTAAACATCTATATTGTATACTAGGTCTTCACTTTTGTTTTATAGTTTGAAGTCAAGGGAAATAGCTGAGTATTTGCTAGATAGAAAAGTAAACTCAGAATATTTTACTTGATGTTTCCCCCACCTTGTGCTTTCTTACGCAACTTCCCCATTTAGAGGATGGGCTGAGTTAATCATTCTATTTGGCCAAATCAAATTTCAAAGACAATTTAAAGGCAGTTTATAATCTGTCTTGCTCTTACTATCTTCTGTGCTGAATCATCCTGCAATTGTGAAAATTGCAGTCTTAATCAAATGTTACAGTTACTGGATATGCCTTTTATTATTTGGATTTTTGTCTTATATTCTAAGGAGCAGAACCCTATTAGTTCTAGGATCTTTTATTTCTACATGCTGATCCCGCCCTCATTATGGAAAGTAACCAGCTGTGTTAGAAGCACCATCTCAAGAACATGATCTGTCATGTCAGCACTTCATCATTCAGTTTTCCTGTGCTGAGACTGTAAAGGAGCCCCAACACAATGTTGATCCTATGGGTATCGCTAACTCTGATTGTAAATTACCTTTCCTTGAGAGATTACCATCCTTGATGGTGCTGGATTCAAACTTCTGTTTATGTTGGAAACCATCTGACCCAAAATGTTTATGACCACTGAAAACTTCCCTCAGATTCCTTTTCATAACAGCAGACCAGTACCACATGTATGCTCTTGCAGAGTTGCTGCAACTCTCTAGCTTCTTTCTGTGCTATCTCTTTGTACTTTAGGTTCTCTCTTTATCTAGTGGATGTGATTAAAGAAGATGACACCATTAGAAGATAAAATTAATATTGATGTGGTCTCTGTGACATTCTCAGCCATTGATTTTTTTTTTTTTTTGGTGTGGATTAATACAGTGTATGGCAAATATTGTGGTTTTGGCACTCGGCTATCACAGGTTCCTAAGGGTGATCACTCTAGACTGAAAGAGCTTGTTTAAGCAAATAACCACAACATATAGTTACTTTGTTAATTAATATAAAAGCTCTTTAGTTTTCAGTAGCTTCCTTTTTTGATTCATTTTGATGAGTTAGGAATAATAATTATAAATTATGAAACAGGACTTTTATTTAAACCTCTGTGTGAAAGGATGGGAAAGCAGACCTCTTTATAAAAATGGTTTGGGGAGCTAGCTCTTGCTGAGCTGTTCTCTGGAGGCAGAACTTGACTTAACACCTTGTGCCAAGAACAGCATTTCAAACAGGGCAACGTTATATTGCAGAGTGGGAGGGGAAAAAAATAAATTTACAGATCATGTTGACAAACACAATCTGTTAATGGTTTGTTAGTGTGAAGAACAACACTTAAAAAACAGGCAAAAATAGTTCTAGAAATTTGTTTTTAGGTCATGACAAAGCCTAGTACCCAGCTGTGATTTGCCAGACACTGACAAAGTCTTTTCACTTCAGTGTTGCCTTGTGGAGATAGCTCTGATGATGATACACTGATCTTGCATTGTTGTGCTGCAGCAGGCAGACAGTATTTAGGAACGGTCAATTACCGTAGATTAGAGATGATGTTGCCATACAGCATATCAGGGAAATACCCATCAGAAATGTCACACAGTTATGCAAAAAACAAGGACAGATATAATGGATCTATTGACAGTTTGTATTCAGTAAGTCTTCTCCCAACTGCCCCAAAGTAAAAGACGTTGGGACTGTGCTTACAAAAATTTGTAGATGCCAGTTTTGAGGTAGAATGTTCTTACAATGGCCTTGCCAGTCAAGAGCGAATAATCTCTGAGATGTTGAGAGTCATCAACCAGTTTTATTATTGGAACGCACTAGTTGCACAGATTCTTAACCTTTAATTGGTCATTCCTGAAGAGCCATTTTTTTTTCATTGAGGCTTGTGATATGCATTAATATAACCAATGCAATATAAGTAATAAATCCTGTAGCACAATGTGTATGTATGTATGTATATATATGTTGGTTCAGTTGTCATATGCATATCTTTTCAGTGGAAACTAGATAGGTAGTGGAGAGTAAATTAAAAATCTGTATACCAGGGTGTTCCTCGGAAAGCAAAGATGTGGAGTGCAATGCTCTTGCACTGTCAGCTGTGAATTTTATGGGAGGATTAAGGTGGAGGTACCAGAAGAAATGCAAGGAGGAGAAACTAGGTAGAGAACAGATTTTGGGTTTGTTTGTAATGAGACCTTTTTTTGAGGATGGGGGCTGTTAAATTATAGGTATGTGTGATGTAGAGCTTCTTTGTGTGCTTGAGAAAATCAGTAGTGGAATTTTATTTAGATGGTGGAAGCACAAATACCAGTGATGTAACTGGTCATTTTGAAAACAGATGTGTATGAGCACTGGATAAACCTGCATGAGAGCATTCTTTAAATGACATATTTTCATCAGTTGCTACAGGTTCATAATTTTATTTATTTATTTTTTTTAAATTTCTGTTAACACAATTTGAAAATACTTCACATTCTTGCTAGGAATTTGTGGACTTGAGTGCAAGCCACTGTCTTATATAGTCCTATTAACACTTTTGGATTGGAAAATCTTCTGATGGATTGCTGCAAACCTGAGAAAACTGTTATGGCTGTATTCTATTAGATTTTGTTTAGGAAAAAAACATGCAAGCTGCTTGGTGGTATGCTGAGAGCGGTTGGTACTTTTACAACCACATCTTTGGGTACCGTTGCAGAAACTATCCTGTGTGTACAGCAGATCAAACATTTCATTCAGATAATTTAAGACAGTAGGTGCATGCCAGTTGCATGATTTTCTTAGGTGCTTTTTCCCATACTTAAAGATTTTACATCTCTGAAATACTTCTCGGTGTATATTTGCCTTTCAATCCCATCACAAAAGGAGCTACCGTTCTCCTCTTGCATAGACTGCCCTGAATCTGGGGATGACTAGGGAGGATTGGAATCTGGCAGAGCCGCCCTGGCTGGGTGGCGCCTGCGGGGGCAGCAGTCACTCGCTGCGCTTAGTGCTGAGCTCGCATTTGGGGTCAGTCGCTGCTGCTAGATTCAGACCGGACCCTTTTGCTTGTCTGTTTTTGAAACGGAGTTCTCATCGAGTTAAAAGTATATAAGGATCATTTTGCTATTCTAATTTCTATTTCAAGTGTGATAAAATGATTTTAGTAATGAAAAGACTAGAAATTTGAAAATGGTAGAAGATTGTTTTATAGGCCGTATATAGCAAAAGGATGTATGGGAGTTTCCACACTGAGATGAAACAATCACAGCACTTGTACCGTATCTGGGGCTGATGGTAGCCAGGACATGAGGGTGGGAGAGACCCCTTTTTATTGTGTTCAGTATAGTGTGGTTGTTTGAGGAGAACACTTTCACTGAATTGCTTGTTTTCTTGGGTGATCTTCTGGATAGTTACTGTACAGAAGTGGAAACTCCAAGTTAATAGTTAATGAAACAACTGCTACTTAATCAATAACTAACTTTTCACTGCTGTTCCCATTTTTTTTTTTTTTTAATAAAGAGTTGATGTTTGTTCCATTGCAACAGTCTGAAAAAAAGCAGCCTTTTGAGTAGTTGCAGTAGCATATAAAGGCAGGAACAATTCCAGCTTTTTCCTATTTTCTTTTTCAAGCTTGTTCCTACACTGTTCATCTTTCCATGAGCTGCAATGGTTACATATTTGTAACCATTTGTAGTTTTGTTACTTTTAGTCAGTTTTGTGTTACCTCATGTGCATGAAGGATTATGTTTTCTGAGTTACTTAAAAAACATTTGCAGGTATATTATGTGTCCTTTTAGACCTCCCCACCTGTATGATATAAAATTAATTGTCTTCTAAAACAGGAAACACAGAAGAGGTTGAACAGTCAAAGCTTTCTATTATTGCATGGATGTTCATAAGCATGAGAGGGCAAGATGTTATATTAGATGACCTGGGGTTTTCAGTTACTTGAGTTCAGCTAGAACTCAAACCTAAATTCATCCTTAACTGATGTTACTTTTAACTGAATGTATAGGAGAAAGAAGCCTTACGTTTTCTTTACGCATTAAGTAGGGTCACTATTCATAAAAAGCCATCCCTTGGTGCTTGTGACTGATGATTCATCCTGTCCGGCCGACCAGCATGCAAACAGTGGAGCCTGCAGAAGAGCCCATTCTCAGCTGTGCTTCTTAACTTCATCAGTTTTCTGCACTAGGATCAACGACTGGGTTTTGCATCTGTCTCTTGCCATGCGCGGTCCCCGTGGGCTGAGTCACTGCCTTTGGCCGTGCTGCCCCGATGCTGGAGCTGCTTTTGGCTCTTCTCTTCAGCTGCAGCGTTTGCTCTTTGCTGTGACATCAATGCACATCAGACAGCAAAATGCCTGAGTGCTGCCTTCACCATTGAGCATTGCACTTGGCTGCTCAGATTTGTTTAGCAGCTGATCAACTTGGGACACTTACACTTGCTCAGGAAAAGAGGGAAAGAAAATCTTTTTCCCCCTCTAATATCCATTTGCCTTCTCTCTCATTTTACCTTAAATTAAACCTCAGTTGTTCACCTTCTGAGTTCTGTGACGTGTTGCAAAGCTTGCTGCAGGTTTTGTATTTAGTATACGTCACTGTTACTCTGAGAAGCTCTCCAAAGGGCACCTCTTTAATGATGTCTACTTCTACAAATGTAAAATGTGAAACTGTGGCATACATAGGTAGAAGAGCAAAATATAATTTTGTGTTACCTATTTTTAAAAAGTCTTAAATTCCCCTTATGTAATCAGACCTTTTAAAACTTTTTTTTGTTGTTCTTATAAATCTAGTTGGAATGAAAAATATGTAAGTACCTTGTAAATATAGCATGATTTAGAAAATTCCAATAATTAAATTAAAATTAAGTAATTTGGCTTCCTGTATAATACATTCTGTTTTTTAAATTGTATTTCCTTAAAAAAAGCCCAAAGGATTTAATTAATTTTATTGGGTTAATAGACTGCTACATCAAAGTTTGAAAGATTTGGAACTGTATATGAGGTACTGTATTTGTGTGGTATTTTTAATTGAGAATATGTACTAAATTTTGATAAATATACCAGATTACTCATGTTTGTTGATAATATTAGGTAAAAGTTATTTGCTGACAACATTAGAAAATCAGATGCAACCGTAAAACATGATTTAATTTGTTGGAAGCTGAATTTGTTACTTAATTGTGAAGCTGAAGAATTGTTCTGCGTCTCTTTAAAGTTGTATTGAAATCAGGCAGTTGGGAATTTTCTCCTGAGATCAGTTTGGGAATTTTGGATTTGTGGACAAAAGAAAATATATTAGTTCCTAGTAAATATTCTGCTAAAGCACAATGACAAACAATGCTGTGCATAATTGGTAGTCACTTGCCATTTAGAGGTTGGATGGAATAGTTATTTCAGATCATTAATGAGGACTTTGTGAGGATTGATTGCAGCTTGCAAACTCTGCATCTGCTATGACTGACTTGACTCCATGCTAAAATTAAACTCCTTTGTAAAATGATTTTGAGAAGTACAGATGAAAAATACTGTGTAAGTGCTGGTGTTGTTTCTGGCATAACTTTAAGCCCCTCATTACAAATTGTTTTGTGGCAGAAAGTACAAATAGTTTGTGATAAAATGATTGTGTACCACAGGTTTAATTGTGTTGAAATAAGACATCTTTTGTTTGTTGTTACACTATTTAATTTTCGTTCACATCAAGCTGAAGAGAATCTTTTTTGTATCTCAGCTCTAAAGAGAGGAAGGTTTGTCTATTGCAATGTGGCTGAGTGCAGGCGTTTGGGTCTTTTCATTCTAACTGTAGGTTCTCTTTGGTGTTTTTTGTTTGTTTGTGTTTTCTTTTCCTTGGAATATGCATCCCTGGCCTCTCTTGTGATGAGCAGGTTTTTTTTTGCAAATACAGAATATGTTTTAAATTATTTCTAAATAATTTGTTGCTGTGACCTGACTGTCTAGGTTGTGCTCTGTGACATGGAGAAGTGGGGCATGTATAGAGCTTGGGTTAGAAAAGGGAAAGATAAATGCAAAGGGTCATGATTGTGTGCAAGTTATGAATGAGCATGAACAAAGATAGAGGAAGAGGGAACTAGGATGGTCATGAAATATAAAGGAGTAACTGTGGATCTGTGGGTACGTAGCATGTACATTGAGGTTGCAGGACAGGGGAAAGGAAGAATGAAAAATACTGGAGTGGGAGCAGAGAGGTTTAGCTTTGTTGGGGATGGGTCTTTAGGACACAGTAATTGTAGGAACCTAGGGTGATGCAAGATCATGAACAGTCAGGAAAAATGAAACTGTACTTTAAAGTTAAGATGTTAGTAATATAAAGTGACATGTTAGGGATTTGTTTCTGCTGCTTTGTTATTCCTGGAAGTCTTCTTGCTGGTTATCACAGGTTATGCATATGGCACTTAGGGGACGGAGACGTTATTAAGCATCAAATAACTCGGCAGCACCTAGCGAGGCTGGCGGGTGTGAATGCTCATGGCTAGCACAGAACAGCCCTCCTCTCTGGCATCTGGAAAATTAACTAATTTTTCAGTTGATTGACTGAGCTCGATACACCCTATTTCCAGAATGCATAGCTCCATCTGAGTCTCTCAGACTTATTCTTCACTGCCATTGTATGCATCGTGGGTTATTGTGTGTCAAGTAGAGGAGAACTAATTTCACGTCTTGCAAGTGGTGCTAATCCAGCAGGTCATGCAATAATGATCATCACTCATTGAAGTGTTAAAAGGCAAATCATTTTTAAAGGGACATGAAACAAGATTCTCAGCTGGGTGTTACTAACTTTGGTGAATTCTGTATGACACCAGAAAGTAGCAAGTGCAAGTGTCCTGTCCCTAATTATGGGGAAGCATAAGTAGAATTTCTGTATGTTATGTCCAAAGAGAGTAGCAATGTCTGACGTTAAGAGGGAGGAGTGGTTGTTTCCCAGCACACAAAGAAATGGCATGTTTACTCTATTGCTAAATTATGGATATCTGTTTATTGTGGCCAAACACTTTTGCACTTTTTTTTTTCCTGTTCTTACAGTTTGATCCTTCCTTCATTCCTCAGACTTTCTGTTACAATTTGTAAAGCCTGCACAGCCTTGAAAAGAGCATATCTTTGGAAACCAGTGCCCTGCATAGCTTACACCAGATTTGCATAAATCTGATGGAAGTGTGTAGTGTGGGTTATAAGAGATTGGCTATTGCAGAATTCACCTGTGGTTGGAGTAGTTGTTCAAACATACCTCTAACCATGATGCTGTTGAAGCACATCATACCTGCTACTTTGTGCAATGTGATTAAGCAGCATGCTCATGTCTAGAAGTGTATAAACCAGTGCAGTGCTGGGGAAGCTGGGGAAGCTACCATTGCACTCAAGCCACCCTTCAGCCCTCCTCTTTCTGCATGTCTGACTATAAAGTGTTTGCCAATTCTTTATGCCAGTTCTTCTGTAGGCATGGCATAAGGAATCAAACTTGTTAAAAATCTTTACAAAAGCTATGAAGACCAACATTAGATGCTTAAAGTCTTGTGTCAATACTAGTGTATTTGTGCACTAGCAGATTTTGCATTAGAAGAGAGCTTTTCCATGTAGCCCTTGGATAAGCTTTGAGATTAGATGTATTTAAAGGAAAAATAGCACAAACATGTTTAATAGTGCAGGGAAATTAATTTTTTGAAGAATTTACTAGGATTAATGATCACTCTGCATCACTGGGTGCTTTTGCATTGGTGTTGGAAGATTTGCTAGATTACATGGTTTATTTAAAACAGGAACTAAGCTGGAAATTTGCCTTGGTCATTTTTTTGTTAGCCGATCACAGTAGTCTCTTCTGGTTTTATACTCTGTTTATGTGTAAAAATCAATACATATTAGCAGCAGCTTTCTGTCTATAATGTGTTTTGGAAATCAGTGACTGATGAAGAACATGCAGCTTTTCAATGATGAGAATATTCTAGGACTACTCAGATATTTTTTTTTTCTGTACATGGTGCCCGAGGGCATTTCTGTTCTTGTATTAGATCATGCTTCATGCACAGGCAGAGGCATTTAAGTGTAGTGTAATTTCAGCTGAAATTATTAGTAGTATTGGAAGTGGAGAGTTCCTTCTGTGGCAAATGAATTACTTTTGAATGTTTCTAGACTCTGCTTTTTGTCAGTGAAGCTGAATGTTGTTTCATTAGTATATCAAAAGTAGGAAGAACTAATATCTAGCTGTTGGTGTGTGGAGGACTCAGTGTTTAGTGTAGTGGTAGGAAACAATATGTATATCTCTCATGGAAGAGAGTTGAGATCATAGAATTGTTTCCTCTGGAAAAGACTTTTAAGATCATCAGGTCCAACCATTACCTAACACTGCCAAGTCCACCACTAAACCACGTCCCTGAGCATGTCATCTATGTGTCTTTTAAATACTCTCAGGGATGGTGACTCCACCACCTCCCTGGACAGCCTGGTCTAATACTTAGCAGCCCTTTTGTTGAAGTTTTTCCCAATAGCCAAACTAAACCTCCCATGGTGCAAGTTAAGGCCATTTGCTTTGTCTTGTCACTTGTTACTTGGAAGAACAGACTGACCTCTCTACCTTGCTGCAACCTCTTTTCAGGTCGCGTTCCTGGATAAGGTCTCTCTTGAGCCTCCTTTTCTCCAGGATTAACTCCATTCCCTCATCCACTCCTCATAAGACTTGTGCTCTAGACCCTTCACCAGCTTTGTTGCCTCTCTTTGGACATACTCCAGAACCTGAGTGTCTTTCTTGTAGTGAGGGATCCGAAGCTGAACACAGTACTTGAGGTGTAGCCTCGCCAGTGCTGAGTACAGAGGTACAATCACTTCCTAATTCTGCTGTTTCTGATACAGGCCAGAATGCTGTTGTTCTTGGCCACCTGGGCACACTGCTGGGTCATGTTCAGCTGGCTGTCAGTCAGCACCTCCAGGTCCTTTTGTGCCCAGGACCTTTCCAGTCAGTTGTTCCCAAGCCTGTAGCATTGCATGGGAGATAACCACCTATGCATTAAGAGAAAAGAGACTTATTTTTTTTTAGGTTGTACATTTTTTTTGGCATTGGTTTGCTCTGTCAGGAAACTACTTTTGAGCAACTCATTCTTGTGCTCAGTTTAATTCCAGCCAGTGTATCTCAGACTTTGCAGGAATCTCAAAAGCGATTATTCCATCTCATGGTCTTTTCAGTTGTGCCTGTGATTCCTAATGTTTTTGTAAAGTATTTGAGACATTTTTGATACTTTCTTGACATGAACAATAATAATCTAATATTCTTTTCTGTCTTTCTAGTGAAACCATCACTTAGTGAGGTGCAAAGAAATTCAGATAGTAATAAGATAAAAAAATGACTTTATGATGTTCTCCTGCTCTTCCATAGAAACATGTCTAAAACTTGTGTCAGTAAGAAAGATTTCTTTAAAGCAGTAAGAAAAACAAATATTAGCAGTGATCAGAATATATACATATCTAGCCCTGAAGAATATTTTAACATTATTCTGTAGAAAAGGTCAGGCTTAATAAATGCCTAGTGACTTATAAGGATAAAATTGGAAAACCTCAAGTGGATGTGGTGAGGTGCAGCACAGGTTAGGGTTAAGAAAAAAATAATTTTATCCCTTTTATTTTATCCCTTTTTTTTCTGGGTTGATTTGGTGGGTTGGGATTTCTGGGGGAAGGGTGTGTGTGTGTTGGGTTTTGCTTGTGGTGTTTTTTTTTGTTTGTTTGTTTGTTTGTTTTTTTGTTGTTGTTGGTTGGTTTCAGCTGTGGGAAGGAAGAGGAGGAGGCTGCATTCAGAATCAAGCAGTGATGACTGAGCTTTGGAATATGTTAAAAAAAATAATTAAAAATGCCAGTGTTAATCTGAAAATGTCTTCTTATACCCCTATAAACACCTTTTGTAATCCTCAGTGTATTTTATCCATTTTTAATTATCTTCACCGTTATAAAACTACCTTATTTATGACCTGCATATGTGTATCTCCTCCTTTTGTCGTGTTAGATTTTGCTATACCTTAGAGAAGAATTTGAATAATAAATTCCTTTCCCCCCAGATTGACAAGAGGCTACAGATTGTCATCCAGTGACCCTGCAGTCTGCTCTTTGACAAACTAAATTGACCTCTATAAATCTTTCAGTAGTTGTGATGTTTTTCAATCATGTTGTCATGCTCATGGTTCTCTTTTGAACCCATTTGTGAGTGTCTTTGAAATGGTGGCAGCAGAACAGGACACAGTGATTTAGTAGCACTCACAGAGGTACCAGAGCCTCCCTATTCCTTCACAGTATTTCCCAGATTATATATAAGCCATTAACTATATTATCCTGTGCAGCTGTGGTCCACCATGACGCTTACTGTTTGTCAAGCTAAGTGCTTCCAAGAACAAAATGACATCGTATTTTAGTTCCTGGGTGTGACCTTCCATTTAGCACCCCAAAAAACAGCTTTGGTGGAGGCTCTGACTAATCCACCAGTTTTGTGTCTGCCCTCTCCTTTCTCCATGACCTGAGAAAACTCGCATCAGCTGCAGTGTTGTGTTTGTTCCCATAAATGTGTTGCATTTATATTACGACAGCACTGATTTTATTTTTTTGTGTGTGTGGCATCCTGTCTGCAAGCATTTGCTGCTAATGCCATTCAGAATTCAAGATCAATAAAACAGTTCTTAATTTGCTTTGGTTCAAAAGTTTACTTAATGGGTTTGAAAAATACATTAAAAATATGATGTTTGTGTAATAGTGGAAATAAAGCATGCGGAGAAAAAAGAGGTAGGTTAATAAAAGGAGGACAGTAAAACGTAAGCAGACACGGATTTCAAGGGCCAAAAGCACCATTTAGGCTCCTGCGCTCTGGAGGATTAGGACCATTTTTCTGACAATATTCTGTAGCCCTTTTAGAAGGGAAATTAGATTCTTTGCTTTAGATCACTGTCCAGTTGAGACTCTAATTAAAAAGCAATTTAAGAGTCTTTAGGCTTCTAATCTATTTTTCCTTTGTCCATGCTACCCAGTGGTAAAGAAAAAATTCATTACTAAAATAAAGAAAAAACTTTTTTTTTTTAAAGAACTTTTGAAAATTGTGAATTTTTCCCAGTAAAAAAAAAAAAAAACCAAAAACAAAACAACAGGATATGTGAAACTTTATTATTCTTTAAAACATTTCCTGAGTTTTGATTAATATTTTCAATCTCTTTATGATTTTTTTTTGAGAATTGAAAAGTGTGATTGTTTGAAAAAATTTGGATGGAAACAAAAACTCCTCCAGCAATGTTTTCAGGTTGGGAGAGGGGTGGAGGGATGTAAGCGTACATGTTGGATAGGTTTGTAGTTGTGTTGGTTTGTGTTTGTTTTTTGTTTTTTTTTTTTTTTTTTTTTAGGTGCCCCAGACTTCCATTTGTCTAGAAAGGATGATACCACCAGTTATTTTTTCCTATTTAATGCTTCAGTGGCATATATTGCATATTTGTGTTTAGGTATTTGTAATTACGTATACACACTTAACCCTCTGCTCATAGGAGTCTGCTACAAATGCATATAACACAGGCCAATGTGCTGCCTCTGTAGTATGCAAAACATTTCCAAGCCATGCAAATCAATAGTAATCCATAATAGCCTGAGGAACAAGGGACAGGAAAGATATCCTAATGAAAATTCAAGGGTCACTTCAGCTTTTGAGGCAATCCTTGTAGACTGCAAATGAGTTGAGGGCTTTATTTTGAAATTATCATCAGACCTGGAGGTCTGGATGTAGTGGAACTCTACCAATTACCATGTATGCTTCGAGGCTTCTGGAAGGGTGAAAAACCGCTTAATTGTGTAGGCAAGCAGAAAATAGGACAGGCGGATGGATGTTGGACTGACCTCTTCTTGTGCGAATCTGATTATCTGGTTTTTGACCTCATACATATATTTTATAAAGTCTGTCATTGTTGTGTATTTTACAGAGATCTATGCCCACCCACGTAATTTTAAAAAAAAATATATTATTTTTACTTTTTATATTATTGAGACATAATTGTACGAGCCACTCAGGGGAAAAAAAAAAAAAGATACCTCACTGTTAAAGAAATTGTACCAGCTGTAAAGTGTTGGGGGGCACTATGTCCTGTTAAGGATGACATGAAAATACAATTTTTGTATTGTACAACTGTACAAACTTGTGTCTGAGTTAGCTGATACTGCAGTCTCTGGTAGAATATGCTGTTTAAGATGTAGAGACTATGTACAGAAGTAGACCTCCTTAAAATCAAAAAGCCCAAAAGTTTTCTCCCCTTTTCCTCCCTAAAAAAAGACCCCAAACAAACCACCCCTTAACCAAACCACCAAAGCAAAGCCTAAGGACTTTGAAAACCACTTCATTTAATAAAATTAGTCACTGTTTGGGGAAACACCATGTTAATTACTTTTAATTTCTTTGATGATTCTTCCAAGGAATGTTTGTTATGGGATGCTGTCAAACGTAGGGCTGTAAAACATGACATCATGAGGTGAAGGAGAAGAGTGCCCACATCTAACCATGCAGCAAGCCTTGTAAGCAAATGTGAGATCTCAGTTTTGCTGAAACCCAGCAGTAGAGTGGCTGTAGAGGGGAGTCTTGAGTGTGAAAGTTATTTAAAAGATGTGTAGATGTGGCACTTAAGGGCATAGTTTAGTGGGTTGACTTGTCAGTCTTAGGTTTACGGTTGGACTTCATGATCTGAAAGGTCTTTTCCAGCCTAAATTATTCTATGATCATGGAAATTGGAAATCATGCTGACCAAGTGCAGCAGTTGGTCTGTATCAGAGCTCCTCTGCAGGGATAATGCTGGACTTGACTCATTTCCTAATGAAGCTAAGTTCTACATCCTCCTGAATATGGGATAAAGAGTGTTTTATAGCAGTTTTTAAGCACTGTATGTATTGCTGCATATATTATCAGATTTAGAATTTGTATTTACCAGTGTTGTTATGAATATCTGCAATTAGACATGTATATTTGTTATCCAGACCTTGAGTATGCAGCTTTTAAAATACTTGAAAGGGACAATGGTAACACAGTCATATGAATTCTAAAGTTTTCTACCTTAAAAACCATTTAGTGCTAGTGAGATTTCCCAGTTTCCCTGAAGCATCTCATTTATTCCTTGTCATAAATATTGGACCTGAAGATTATCAGTGGTGTCTGTAGATCAACAGTGTTGTTTTAGTACCTATCTAGGATTTAAAATTCACTGGTCAGATGTCTAGAACATGATTTTTGATGACTACTCTGAACGTTAGCCTTGAAACTTATTACTGGTGCAATTGTGCTATTAAAACTGCTAGGAAAATGCGGAAATTGATTTTCTTGATGCGAATTACTGATTTTGAATTAAAAAATAAAGGGTTGCTTATTTTTTCCCCCTTATTGTCAACACGCTAAACATAATAAGTATTTTCCTGAATCTGGAGTTGGTACTTTATTTCTGTCAGGACCTGCAAATAAACAGATCTTAAAATGCATTAATTAAAGTAATTTTCTAAAAAATTGATGTTTTGCTAAAATGACATGCCTGATTCTTAAGTAGTTGCTGTAAAGGGATTGGTTCACTCGTTTATTAAAAAACAAAAAAAAAATAAATTGCTTGTTTCCCATAAGTGGTCTATTAAATCACCACAGCATTGCCACTGCACTGAGGTGTTTTATTTCCGTTATATTCTTGTATTTGTGACATTCATGTAGCGTTGAACAACATGATTATGATTTTCCAGCACAGAATGTCGGCAGAAAAGGGAGGAACAGGCAGTTACATACATATTCCTCATAATGTGACAAACAAGGGTGGCCTCCGCTGGCTGCTTGAATACAGAAAGACTGTTACACAGACTCAGAGCACCACTGAAAACCTCTTCCCTCCCAAATTCAAAACAGCCCCATATTGATAGATCACTGTGAAGATACTTTGCTTGAAATAACGCCAGAGACAGTTGCATGGTTTTGGTTCATTTATGTCTAGAGACTCAGCTCTTCACCCTAAATTGTTTTCTCAAATTACTCCCAATACTGCACAAGATAGTACAGAGTCTATAAAGCATTCTGGGCACTCTTGCAGAAAAGACTCAGTCAGAGTGAGAAGCAATGTAACATTTATCACAGAAGTCTGTTATTTGAATACAGATTTCATTTGGAGTTACCTATTGACTGTTTCCATTTATCTGTTATATGACACGCAGGCTTATTTATAACTCATGATTTATGCAAGTCATGTATTTGTACATTTTCATCACTTCTACTAATAGCTTTTCACAAACCTCACTGCAGTTAGTGCAAGTGCCCAGGCTCAGTGGAACATCTTCAGACTTTGGGAGAGAACAGAGATGTGCTAACTTGTGTCAGTGGAATTCTCAGTGGTGGCTTGTAAAGTAAGGTAGCTGCAATAACCATACCTCTGATATTACTAATACGAGCTTCTACAGACTGCTTCTCTCCACTGAGTTGCTAATTTATGTTGTGCATTTTATACAGCTTGTGTTTCCCAAGTCTTTTTCCATTTAGCTCCCTCATGTATTGTCTAATTTGTTTCCTTGTGTGTGTATCTCAATCAGACTTTTAAAGCCTACTAGCTTCACCTCTCCCAATAAAACCAGCCTTTCTCCATTCCATTCCTCCTCCTTTTTTTTAATATTTATTTTTAATTTTAGCCAGTGAAATAATACTCAATTTTAAGTGAAATTTTAAATGACATTCCGTGCAACCCCAGACACAATGTAGTTTGTTCAGTGAAGAAAATGAAAAGTAATGAATTCTTATAAGGAGAGTTAGTGTCTTCTTCAGTGTTTTTGTATTACTGAGTAGTCCAGTCTACAGAATTCATAGGAAATATTTTTAAGAGATGTTGAATCAAACATATAGTTGTAGCTTGGGATAGAAAGTGATGAGAAATCAGTGAGTAGCTCTCAGTGCTTTGTTAACTTTCAGATTATTTAGTGTAACATCATTATAAAAAATAATCATGCTACATCTTGGTACTGGACTGGTCATTTATTTTGATGCATCTGACATAATTTTGTTTCAGATGATAGAGGACTTCTGGGTTAACATAATATCTAGTGTAAAAAACATTGGTTTCTAATATGAGAAATAAACCATGTAATTTTCCATTATGTATTTAGACTGAAAGAGACAGTAAGCATTTGTGGATGTAAAGGAAATGAAGACTGACTTTTTATGTAAGACCTATTTAATACTTGATTTAAGACACAAGGGGAAAAAAAAAAAGCCCACCAACCCACAAAAATACTGAACTGAGAATAGGTGAGGAAAAAAATAATTATATAGTAAAATATGTTCAAATCTGAGACTGAAGTAGAGAAAGAATGGGGAATCCCTAGGTTTCCACTTTTATTTTTGTGTTCTCCAAGGCTTAGACAAGCTGTTACAATTGAGATCAAGCACAAAAGTATTATTGGGAAAACCCCACCCTGAATTCAAAGGCTAGCGTAAAAGCAAACAGAAGACATGAATTGCAAGGATGTGGTAGAATAATTCTCATTTATGACAGTATTCAATACCAAATGTTCAAGAGAGAATGAACAATCTCTTAACTACTTGGTAAATAATCTTTAGTATATTTCTTACATAATTTCTTATTTTAGTTTCTGTATAGTAATTTTGTATTCCTTTATGAATAAGATTAGCTATAGATGTTTTGCCTTACTTGGGGGATATTGCAGTCATGACACATGGTATTTTTCCATATGCATCAGAGTTCAAAGACCTCACTGCATGTTCTGTGTACAAGACTCGCCATCTCTTTGACTGAGCAGAGCATCTTAACCTTTCTATATACATCACCTTACATAAAAAAAAAACCCAAACAAGTTAGAAGAGAATATACTGCATTACCAGTAAATATTTATTATGATTACTGTATTACAAATGATTTTTTTAATTCGAAATAGTTGAGATGCCAATGAGAAAATTTGCAGAAAAATCTCCCAGGTGGGTGATTGATACTTTTGATGACACAATCTCTCTACAGCATCTGGTTTTCATGTCCCAGGAAGTCTGTCTATCTGTATATGCTGGAAGCAATAAATATATTTCCTGCCTTTGGAACTCATGGCAAAGCAGCTTTGAGGCAAGCTTTGATGCATGGTCCCATTTGATGGGTTGAATCAACATGTGGTCCTAAACTGACGGTTCGTTTTCATCAGTTCATCAGGGCTTTAGCTGGTGTGGTGCAAAATGCAGCCTAAAGGTCACTGTTATTTGGATAAGCAGCAATCAATAACCAATGGCCAATACTATTACCCTTACTTATGCCAAATAATGCCATTCTTTTTGAGTTATCTGACTGAAATCAGTTAAAGTACTTTCAGCTTGGAGACATATTTATTGTGAAGTAAAGGAATGATAAAATTTGCCTTCTACAACGAGGCAGGTGTTTTTTTTGTCTTTGTCAGAAAATAGTATCTAAACAAATCCACAGTTACTAGGCAGACATCCCCTCCCCTCAAAACCCAACATCATAGTTTTTGAATGTGTTTTTAGATTTTATATTATTTTTGAGAACTATTCTACCAGGGTATGTGGCTCGATTCTGTTCCCACTGAAGTCAATAGCAAAATTGCCAGTGACTGATGGAAAGACCCCATGAAAAATGTCTCAAAAGCATTGGCTTCGTTTTGGTAAATTGAATTTGTTGGCCAAAAAATTAGATTTATAATTGTTTGCTTCAATCTTAGTTACAGAGAGACTGATGTCTCTTTACATCAATTTTGCTAAATTTGTTTCTTCTAACATGCTCTAAAAAAGATGAATTACCCAAATTTTAAGCCAAAATTGGAAGATAAACTCTTAGCAATATAGAGAAAGAGAATCCAAATTCAATGTGCAAGAACAATAACAAAAAGTGCAATGCTAGCTCTTCCTAGTTTGCATTAGTATTTTTTGTTGTGCTTACATTGCTTGTTTTCTCAAATAGCCCATTTGCCTTTTTTTTTGATTTTTAACCCTGATCTGTTTCTTAATCAGAAATTTCTATGTATAAATAATACCAATTTTGTATTGAAGTTATTTTAAGGCTTCCTGAGAGCCTTAAAAACACACTTTAAGTACCAGATCACTGTCCTCCTGTGCCAACTGAGTGAAAATCAGATGTTTTGAAAAAGGGCTGATTTTCATTTGCCTGAAAGCTGCTCTGCTGAAAAAATTTCAGTGACCTCATAGGTGAAGGTAACTGAAAATCTGTCCCTTTAGCTATTAAATAACTCGACTATTCTGCACAGCTTTGTGAACTAGGATTATGATGTTTACAATATGATTTTTGATTTATATAAAAATTGCATAGACCTTGTGAAATCATTCTTGATACACCTCTGAGCCAACAGTGTGCACTTGCAGCCCAGAAAGCCAGCCAGATCCTGGGCTGCATCAAGAGAAGTGTGGCCAGCAGGTTGAGGGAGGTGATTCTCCCCCTCTACTTTGCTCTGGTGAGACCCCACCTGGAGTACTGCATCCAGTTCTGGAGCCCCCATTACAAGAGGGACGTGGACCGGCTGGAGCGATTCCAGAGAAGGGCCACCAGAATGATCCAAGGGCTGGAGCAGCTCTCCTACGAGGACAGACTGAGAGAGTTGGGGCTGTTCAGTCTGGAGAAGAGAAGGCTCCGAGGTGACCTTATTGTGGCCTTCCAGTATCTTCGGGAGGCCTACAAGAAAGCTGGGGAGGGACTTTTTAGGATATCGAGTAACAACAGAACTAGAGGGAATGGGGCAAAGCTGGAAGTGGGCAGATTCAGGCTGGCCATGAGGAAGAAGTTCTTCCCCATGAGAGTGGTGAGACCCTGGAATGGGTTGCCCAGGGAGGTGGTTGAGGCCCCATCCCTGGGGGGTCTTTAAGGCCAGGCTGGATGAGGCTCTGGGCAGCCTGATCTAGTGGGAGGGGTCCCTGCTCCTGGCAGAGGGGTTGGAACTGGGTGATCCTTGTGGTCCCTTCCAACCCTGACAGATTCTGATCTGTTTTGGCAGAGGACTTTGGAGCCCTGGTGGCTCAGTGGTTGGACTTGATGATCTTGGAGGTCCCTTCCAACCTAAATGATTCTATGATTCTATGAAAATTTGCATGATGCATTTGTTGGATATGAAAATGCTGTTAAAATAGATCAGCAGTCCCTGGTGTGCTAGGATAGAAGGAAAAGCCTCTCTTTGGGCGCAACTTCATTATATTTTCTCTCTGAAATTCTGAAGCAAATGTGCCGTGCAGCTTCATTCCTTCTTCTTGTAACCTTTGTCATGTTGTAGGTGGCTCTAGCAGATCCAGCACCACCTGTCTTCTTAGGCTTCTTCTAGCAGGAATTTCTCATCCTGAAAAGAATAGAAGAATTGCCAAGGTGTTCAGGTTATGTGGGCAGCTTTTGGTCTTGGAACAGCCATGTCCTCCTACTCCTGACATTGGTTTGCTGTGTGGGCTCTCTAGATACCATGTTCCATCGCCAGTTCTGTGGGAGACCCCTTGATGGAGGTGGAAACTCATCCCTAAGATTTGGATGAGATTCATACGAGCAAAAGTGCTGATAAATAATAAAGTGAAGTCATTCCACCTTTCATAGTACAGCAAGCAGAAAAAGTGTCTGTCAGTTATGAGTCATTACAAATCTCAGCTCCAGCAGAAGGGTGTTTGGTAGGGTGCAGTGTTCAGAAGCTCTGGGCTGCAAGGCACAATGTAGTTAATTATTTAGCTGACTCTGGGTTCAGGATGATGTTCTTGCATGGGTATCTGTTGTGATTGGAGAAGCTAGAGCTGTCTTCAGTGCCATACTTTACTGAGCCTGCAGTCATGTCTGTGTTGGTTAGTGTGTTTTTGTCCTGATCTTGTTTAATACGGTGCAGGACAGCACCTTTCTCCACTCCCATCTAGAGCTATCTATGCTGTGCTGACCCTTGATGTGCTGTCATCACGGTGTATGTGGAAGGGCACTATTTCAAAGCAAGAGAGAGGACGATGGAGAAGATAGATGTTAGCTTTAAGCAGACACCATCATTAAGGGAACAATTTTATCCAAGGTTAATGGAAGATCAGACACAATATCTATCAGCTGAAGCAAGATCAAAGTAATCTGTTAAACACTGAGAACTGTAACTCCATTCCTGAACTGTCATGATGTACTGGTGGTGTACTTGCAATATTTTGATAGTGTTTGACAGGTAGTGTTTGACTATTTATTGACACAGATATCCTCCGTGCTGCTCTAAGTATCTATTTTTCTGTTCTTGGCTGGAAGTTAAAGGTTTGAGTGGAGAGAAGTGAGAGAAAGCCTCTAATACTTGCATTGGGGTGATACACATAGCAGTGGGTTAGTAAGCAGTAAAGAGTAGGGTACCTATAGCTGTGGTGGGTTAGCCCTGGACAGCAGCCAAGTGCACACCCAGGTGATCACTCCCTCCTGCCTCAGTGGCATGGTGGGAGAAAATAGGATGAGAAAGCTCATGGGTTGAGATAAAGACAGGGAGACTGCTTATCTATTACTGTTAGGGGCAAAACTCAGCTTAGGGAAAAATTAATTTATTGCCAATTAAAATAGATTTGGGTAGTGAGAAATGAAAGACATTAAAACAACAACTTTCCTCCCATTTTTCCCAAGCTCAACTTCACTCCTTCCTTCCTGACACCTCTAGTCTCCCTCTGTCCTGAGTTGCATGAGGGTGGTGGTGTTTGTGGTCAGTACAGAGCAGTTTTTCCTCACCACTCCTGCCTTCTTACACTTCCACCCCCCCCATTCTGATGTGGTTTCCCGTGGGCTGCAGTCCTTCAGGGAAAAATCTGCTCAGTGTGGGTGCTCCATGGGCCACGGATCCTTCAGGACTACCCATCACCTCCAAGGGCTGCAGGAGAGTTTCTTCTGTAGCACCTGGGACACTGTGCCTGCCCCTCCTTCTCTGACCCTGGTGTTCACAGGCGTGTTCGTCATTTCTTCCTTCTCCTGTGCCTTTATGGTGTTTTCTGTCCTTTCTTAGACATCTTTTTGCCAAGCAGCCCAGCTGTTCTCTGTAGTGTGGCTGTTGCAGAGCTGGCTGGAACTGCCTGTGTCCAGCTTCTGACAGCCCCAGCAGCTCCTCACAGAAGCCACCCCTGTAGCCCTGCACTGCCAGACCTGGGCACTTGACCCAGCATGCCAGCCCAAGAGCACTTGAGTTAGGCCTTGTGTAGCTCCTGCCTTCGTCAGTAAATTTTTTTTTTTTTTAAATACTTGGAATTCAACAAATGTAGTGAAACTTTTGTCCTATTAATACCTCCTGGCCCCACAGTCTTGTGGCTGAAAGTGTTTTATGGTCAAAACATTTTGTATCATCTTTCAGTCATCTTTGAGAACAAGATATGAGCATATGGTCAGCTCCACACCATTTGAAAGATGCTGATTTGTGAACCCTGGGTATCCACCCCTTCAGTGAGGCCACTGTCTTTGAAAGAAGGACCTGCTTTAAAATCCAACTTGCAGAGCCCTTAATCTAACTTCAGGGGTTTTAAGAAGTAGTGATTATAACAGGGTGTTCAGTGGTATTTTTGTTGTACAAGAAGTCCTAAAGAGTTACTTGATACCGTTAGGATATTATGCAAGGTGGGATAACGATCCCTTGTCAAGGATTTGTAAACTTTGCCTGAGAGTTGCTGTAAATTCCTTAAGCCTTTATGTAGGGTTTTTTGAAATAACATAATACCACTTTCTTCTTCTGTGAGAATGCAGAACAATGTATTTCTACTTGTACTGGGTAATTTTTAGCAAGAGAAGTAAAAAAGTGGGATATCTGTTGCATTTAAATAGTGACTGTCAACAGAGTTCTTTTCTGCAGAGCTACTGTGGAGCTAGGGTGTATTCATTCACACTTTGTCTCACATTTTTCTTTATTAAGGTGCAGCTCAGCTGAGATTGAATTCCTCTTTGGCTATCCATAAACTGTGAAACAGAAGGATGCGGAAGACTATCCCTTGTCTTTTTGTACATGAGTGATAAGAGCACAAGACCTTTACTACGTTTGCTGCAAAGATGAGTTCAGAGGAGAAGAGTATATCTCCAGCTCATAAAACATCTACTCCGTCACATAGGAGTGCCTCCTCTTCATCATCGTCTCAGAGGGACAGGAGGCAGGTAAGGAAAAGACCTAGGTGTTTGCAGTATCTGGTGAAATGATCCATTTATTCCTGCATTGTGGCTGTTTGTTCTCCCTAGCGCTAAATTCACTTGTGTATAGCACTGAATGATATCACTATAGCCAAGAACTGTTTAACATTTTCTTAATTCCACTTTCTGAAGTGGTTTGAAAAAGATTGAGAAGCACCTCGGGCACTATGTGTAGCGTTGGAATGGGAAGGATATAATCGCATGGACAAGTAGGTAACCTAAAAGTGGGTAACTCTGAGGTCTTTTGAGAAGTGTTTTCTTTGGCAGCATGAACCTACAATTGCTTCTAATTGTTTTGTGTCCTCTGTGAATGTCTTCTCTTTGTAAATCTAACTACAGAGATCTTTTTACAAGGCAATATTTCAATTCAATTTAAATATCGTGTTACACATCCTTTATGGAAGCACCTAACATTTTAAATAGTATCTGGTTTACTACAAATTCATGCTGACTGTTGCACATCCTGTAGTACTAGTCCAGTTATGTTAGATTTCCGTTTTCAAGGGACCCTTGTCTATGTGGATGTAATACTTCTTTTCTCCAGGATCCCTTTGAGATGAGGGCTGTATTATTTCCCCTCAAAACAACTTTGGCATT
>NW_008630336.1:25007-51606 GCF_000691845.1 Merops nubicus
TTGAGGTCTGGGTATACAGTCTGGCCTTAGCATCAATGGGAGCACTTCAGAAAGCATCAGAGCTCCCCACTAGGTTTCAGATAGGTTGTTACTTGTATAATTACAAATGCAAAGGTTAGTACTGAAAACTGGATTAGAGCACAAGCATACTTTAAAACCCTTATCTATGGAAACCTTGAACACTAAATTAGCTTCTGAGTTAATTTAACATCATGATATTCAAAAAAGAAATGTACAAAATGTAAGAATGTAACCACCTTATAATTTAAAATATTGTGAAAATGTTTTAATTAATGCAATACTTTCTTCTTTTGAGCTTGACAAGGAAAAGAGACAGGAAAAAGAACTTAAATAGTTGTTTGCTGTGGTGTACATTTACTTGAATGGCTATAGCTTAAGAATGTTTTCCCAGCTACTTGTATGACAGCTGTGACACTATTTTCTCAGCTGTTGTTGAAGTAGGTTTTTCTTTTCCCCTTACCTGACTTATAAAAATTTGGAAAACTGAGAATTTTGATGAAAACTATAACATCTACAGCTTTGAATGTAAATGATTTCACTATAAGGTATGTTTAAGATGTTAAACCAGAAGAAGAATTCTGATATGTGTTCAATAAAAGGCAGGAAATGTGTCTGGAATTTAAAAAATCATTACCATTGCTTTTCAATTAAGCTGAAAAGGATGGTCTCACAGGTGCTAAATGTTTTCATTTCTATGCTGTACAGGATTTGGGATAGCTAAACTCAGTTAAGTCATGCTTAGCATATGATCTCCCCTTAATTTTTCAATAGTTCCACCTGGAGCAAGAATTTTGACATCTTTTGTTTAAAGCATCAGCATATTTCATCTCTCACATTTAAACCCAAAGAAGGTGAATGCAGGACTTGTGGGAGCTGCTGAGCTCAGCTAGGAGCGTATCCTCTGAGTTCTCTTTGTAATTAGGTAGTTTGGTACGATCATGCAAACGAGAATGAAAAAACCCACCTTTTAGGAATGTGTTTTACCATAAATCTAATGACTACCATATCTGTTACCATAGCAACAGGGTAGAGCAAGGTATACCTGTCATCGTAATTAAATGGATGCTTAACTTTAAGTCCATATTTAGTCACTGAAACATGAAGCACGATTTTAAAATAATGCTGAAGCGGTCAATGGTGTGATGCATTCAGAGCTCTCTTGGATTCAGTAATGTCTGATGATGCTTACAGTGGTATTTAGACATGTAAATGTGGACTAGAAAGGCCTTAGTGCTTTCATTGTTAAAGGCAGAGAAATATCCAGAAGAATGAATGGATGGGCAATTTCTTCTCCAGTGAAAGTGAGCTAGTGTGCAGCGCAGCGTGAGGTGCAACAGTACTATATCCAGGGAAATAAAGATACCAGTGCTTCCTTTGGGCATGTAGACACAGTAAATCAACCAGCTTCATTGTGCCATCTACTATAACAATTCTATTTCTAATTTCTTTGCTTGCTTGTGACATTGTATATGTTCTGGCTTTCATATTTTTTTTTCCCCAAAACTCGATAGCTAGGGGTAAAGATTTTTGGTTCTGTGGGTGATTAAGTTTTACTTTGAAAAGGCTTGAAAATTCCGTCTTACCGCCTCCTTGGAATCTTTGTAGCAGCTAGGAGAAAAACACCCTTCCTAAAGGGGTAATATGTATGGATATAGAAAGTGATGTGACTGGATGGAGTGTCAATGTAGCTTTCATTGTCATATGTGAGGATAACACTTGATATTTCTCCATGGTTCATAATGGAAATCTTCTCATCATATAATTCTTGTCAAAGTCATACCAGCAATTACGGATCAGTTTCCCAATAAATTATGGCACAGGAGGTTGAACCAGTGTGAACATGACTATGATCAATCATTCTGGGGAAAGTGGAAAATGTCGTGCTGTACATAATGCTGGCAGTTTAATGTAGCTTTCTTATTTGTGCAATATGTATCACCTAAGAGAATTAGCAGTCAGCAAAAGCTTTGACGTTACTAATTTGCGGGCTGCATAACAAAGTAATTGATAAATGAACAGAATACTGAAGCTAGCAATAACCAAAAAACCTGAGGTCAGATTTTTGTTATTGTAAGAAGCTCAGTATTATTAATTTTCACCAAAATTGTGGTTAATTTGGACTATTATATAAAAGACAGCCCAGCACCAGCCTGTTTTGTTTAACCTATGAGCTGAGCAGAGTGGCAAGGTAGTTGTCGTGTCCTTGATAAGGAGTACTTCAGAATGGAGCAGCAGCAGTTTTTCCTATTGTGGAGCTGTTGCAGAGCATAGAACCCCTGTCGTTTCCACTGTTAGGGGATCTCCCTAAGAAAACAGAGCCCCTGTACAAAGGTGAGCATAAAACCTGCAATTCTCACAGCCTTTTTGTGGGCTGTGCTGGAAAGGGAGGTTGTTTTTCGTCCCTCATGAAACTCTGAAAAGGCTAATCATATTCTGTTGCATGACAAATGGAGGAAAACTAACACTGTTTTTAGAAGGACAGCTGAATATGATAAAAATCATATGTTGTGTATTCAGTTTGGGTGTAAGTTTTTTAGAAATCTTCCCTGTTTTACTTATTGACTGCAGACTGTAATACATTATATATTCTCTGCAATGCATGGGTAGTGATATTGTGCTGAGAAGGCAGAAAGAAGTC
Organism: Merops nubicus; assembly: GCF_000691845.1. Lineage (NCBI taxonomy): Eukaryota > Metazoa > Chordata > Aves > Coraciiformes > Meropidae > Merops > Merops nubicus. Next base: position 27,667 of record NW_008630336.1, read on the forward strand.
AATACATTATAGGGTTAACAATATGCAGTCTGGTAAATTGGAGCCTGACCCCAGGCTATTAAACAGAGCAGTGATATAGAAGTAGGATAATAATAATAAAGAAACTGTGAACAAAGGAGAGGTTTTGACTTTTCTGACCACTATCTAAAGGGTAGCTAATACATGATGTGGATTTGGCAATGTCTGCTATTTTAAATGTGAGTATTTCTTTTCTAATATCTCAATTTTTTTTTTTTTTTTTTTTTTTTTGTCTTTTAGAGGGGAGGGATGATCAGCTGTTATCTTTCTCTTTGTCAGATTGCTGTTTCAACAAAACTTTGGTTCTTTTCCTACACATGAAACAAAAAAAGGAGAAAAGCTTTTAGTCCTGTTGCATTTAGCCTTGTGTGCTCACCCTTTCTTCTAGGAGAGCTTTTGTATTTCAAATGCCTATTCTCTTTCAGCCATATGTAAAGAGTGAAAGATAGGTGCTTTGAAGGAAAAATTAAAAAAAGATTTTCCAGAGCAGTAGTAGTTAGCTGCATTTCAGATTTTAATGTGTTTGTTTGTTTCTTTTTTTTTTTTTTTAATTCTTTCTGTAAGAGCTGTACTGGCTAATAGGAGAAGGAGTGTACTCAAGGGATGCAGAAAGGCCTGAGTTTGAGCTGAATATGTTTACCTGGCCTTGAAACACTGAGGAGCAGAGCTCAATTCCAAAGTGAAGGCTCTGGTCTTGCCTAGAGGTCTGTGCTGGAAAATAGCTTTTTATAATCACTATATTTTAATTGTCAAAGCAGTCTCCTGAAAGCAGTATTTCCTGAGGCGGGTGTCACTATTTTGTAGATAAAAAGGATTTAATGATGATAGAATGATCTAGTTATTTCTCTGTGGCAACCTTAACCAAACCTTAGTTTATAGAGTAACTGGTAACTTTAGAAGTAAAAGGTATTGCATTAGGTGAACCTGGAGGTTAAATACATAGTACATGAAAAAAAAAGGACTAATGATCATTATTTGGATATAGGGATGCAGGAGAAATCTGAGGCTGCACAGTGCTGTGCACTGTATTAAGCACTTAATCAAAGGCAGTTGCTAGCATAAAGTGCTGATCAGATGAGGCAGGCAGAGATCTGGAGCAGAAAGAGAGGTGTCTTACTTGTCTGTGGGTTCTTTCATCAACTAAGGATAAAGCATAATGAGAAGAGATGTGCATAATAGGAAAATAACATGGGTTTTGTGTCAATTCTAGAGCTTCGTGCTTTCAGCTAGTATTAAGAAGAGCAAAAGCAGAATTAAGAAGGGAAGTCTGTTGCCTAAGAATATTGCTGGCAAGTTTTTCCAAGTAGATAACATGATGTAAATGTTTTGTAGCTGTAATGAGACCATCAAGTTCTGTTAAGCTGTTTACATGGGCAATCTGCAGGAGGGAGAGGTACCAAGTGCTGGGAGTGGAGTGCTCAGCTGTGCAGTATAGAAAGCAAAAGGTCCTTCATTCAGAGAGTGAGACTCTTAGTCAGGAAATTAATAGGTGAAAGAAAAGAGTAGGAGAGAGAGAACTGGGGGGTGACAGCTTTGTGAGGTTGTAGGACATGAAACTAAAAAGCAAGGACTGTTTTGTAGAGAGATCAAGAGCCTGCTGGAAAAGTAAGGGCTGAGTAGAGAGAAGGAAAGCAAGGGGAGAGGTGTTTTTTTTTTGTTATCAGAAGTATCTGGTTAATGTTTAAGAGACTCTTTGTATGGTTTTTCTAAACAATGGCAGATTCTTTTTTTTATCTGTCCCACAGAAAAAGTGGTCTAGTATTCACAGAACTATGGAATCATAGAATCATTTAGGTTGGAAAAGACTTTAATATCATCAGGTCCAAGACTGAAGCTACTTAATGCAAAATGCTGGGATGGAAAATCACAGTCTTGCTGTTGGCTTGCTTTGGCTCCCGTTGCTGCTACAGCTTTCCCAGCAGCTCAGTGGGAAGTAGCAGAGCGATGGTAATGCAGGAGCAGCTGTGGTGGCAGCAGCTATAGGATTTCAGCCACTAGTGCCTTGTCCTTGGACGGATAGATCGGCAGCGTACGGTCTGTCATCTACACAGATTCATCTTGCCTGCTGGAAGTAAAAGTCCTTTGGAAAAGTCTCTCATCATTGTCCTGTTTCATTTAGCATTTTTGGTGCTTTTCCCAGAAGACCTTTTAACAATTAGATGTGTGAGAGTTTGTGAAGGGATAGGAGAGAGTGTTCATGCTTATGTAGTTGAGTTTTTTTTTGCTTTAATATATTGAGATTTTTGCTTTAATATATTGAGATACCTCAAACTCAACTTTCTCTTTGTTTATGACCAGTTACAATCAGTGACACAGTATCAAGAATGCTTTTGTGGCGTCATTATAGATTTCTACCACTTAAACAATGACAATATAATTGCACTGGCATTATTACCATGCCTGCCTATCTGTCCAGTGTGCCTTGGACAGTGTTGCTCATACAAGATTGCAATGTAATGTAATGTTTTCCATGTGGAGAAGTCTGAGGATGTATATACCCCTTCTTTATTCTTAAATTTAGTAGCAACCTACATGCTCACTCACTGCTGTCAGCCTGATGTGACAGCTGGGAAAAAATCTTGGAGGTTACCTGTAAACTTCACTTGTTTGTTTCTGTGTGACTTTAAAAGAAAGATGGACAGTTGTCTAGTAGTTAAGGTACACACATGAGAACATGGAGCCTTATTCCTAGCTTTACTCTGTAGCAAAATGTAGACATAAGAGCATATTTACTTCTGAGTAGTTTGTGAGAATTAGACATTCTATGATTCTTTGGCGATCTCTTTGAGAGTTTCAAACTGGAGATATTACTAAATGGCAAGTACTGTTAATACAGTGATGTAATTCTCTTTTGCTCTCTTTTGTAATTAACTCTTCATATAATGCAGTTGAAGCAGCATTAGAGCAAGAAGTGTTAAATAAGTACTTTAAAGGCAACAATTCACTGGAGTAAGCAAATGTTCTGAGGGAGCCAAAGAATGAATTGCCAAAATTGTTAACAAAACCATGCAACTATTCTTTAAATTGGTTGGCTCCTGCTACTTTACAAGACTTTTTTGATAATTCTGTGTCTTAATAGAGTCTGAAAATGTTTCTTAGGTCCAGGAGGTAGTGGGTCTTGTTTCAGTCTCAATAAACGTCTGACACAATGAATTAGAGGAACTTAGGAAGCTGCGGGACACCCATGTGAATGTTACATTAAGTTCAATGCCATAGCACTTGTCTTAAATGAAATCATAAATTCAGGCCCATTAAATTCCTTTTTCATCCCTCAAGTGGGTAACAGTGAACTCCTTGATGAGTGAGCATCTACATGTGACACAATCAGACCTTCAAAAGAAGGTAAAGATGTTCAGAGTGAAGCTTCCAACAATGAATGTGTGCTGGGATGGGGTAAGCACCCATGAAAGTGAGACTTGGAGGGAACTGGTGCAGCCTGACTCCAGGGGTGAGGCAGGCTAGCCACTGAATATGGATGCTGATGAGTACATTGAAAATACGAGATATTCCTGCTCTGGCACTGGAATCCTTTGTATTGTTGGCAGCAGCATGTGCCCAGGACCCCAGTTCAGGCTGGATGTGTCAGGCTCACTGTCTGTATGTTGTGAGGCAAGCCTGCAGGCACGCAGCAGATGTCCCTCATCTTGTGCCTTTATTTCTCCCTAGAGTTTACATGATAGGTACACGACAACCAGGTAAAGTATGCCTGTGTGCATGGGCAATGGATGTGCCCCTCCAGTCAATAGATATTTCAGTCATGAGTGTCCCTGCCTTTGGTAATATCTACAGTGGTTTGGAGACAAGGTCTCCCAGAGTACAGTCTTGGAGATTGAGGTACATGCTGCTGCTTAAGAAAGACTTGACCTTAAAGATGTTGAAGAAGTAAAATGGGCTGGGGCAGTCAAGGAGAGACAGATAGCCTGATCTATAAGGCAAGCCAGCGGAATTTCTGAAAGAACTATGAAGAAGAAAAAAAGTGCTGTTCAGGAGACTTGATTTGATTCTTGGCAGTGATAGTGTGCATTCTAAGCTATTCCACAGGGCCATGTGTACATGTTCTCTGGGCTTCATAAACATTGTCTGTCTGAGTTATCTTACCTCTAGGAGTTCTTTAGAGACTGCATGGAGAAGGCTGAAGCGCAGATATGTGCTGTGAAGAAAGATTTCTTTTTTTAATATGTCAGCTTGATTAGAAATGGTGTATATAGCTATATCTTATTACAAAAGCCAAGAAATTGCTCACATAATAACTTAATTACCCATACAAATTACGACAGATAATTTAAAGCAGTGTTTTCAGAATGTGGTCACTCTTGCATTCCTTTTGTCTCATTTTTTCTCCTCTGCCATGCATGCATGTTCGTACCATGCATGAGCATGTCTCACTTTCCTTTAGAATATAAACTAAAAGATCAGCTTGTACATTTTAAAACAATGAATATTGATAAATTCAAGTGTTCTTAAACATTGATTGATACTGTCATAATTTGTGCTCATTTTCTAACTGCGACTTAATCCAAAGTGTGCTGTCTGGGATCAGTGAGAAATGTTTGTGTACACACACACATGAATACAGAGGAAAGAAGTGCAACACTTCTGAGGTGCCATTTAGGATTTCTTGGAAGAAAATGTGGGGGAAGAAAAAAGCAGGATTTTCTTTTAATTTCCTCAGTGGAGAGAAAAGACACTAAAGTGAAAAGAAGAGGGAGGATGATGACAGGTATGATGTGAAGGCTTTTGTTTTCAAGACCTTCATGCTAGATTTGGGTTATCCACATTCAAGACATTCAAATATATTAGGCAGAATAAATGTGTGCCTTAGTAAAGCTGTTTGCTGGGCTGATATCTCTTTTTCCATTTTTATTAAATACTTTATCCTGGAGTTGAAAATAAAGCTGTTGCATCCAAACTTTTTTTTTCCCTAGTTGCATAACAGCTCCTGTTAAAAAAAAAAATAAAATAAAATAAAAAAAAATCTCTTTTTTTCCCCCTGTGTCCTATATTTTTGTACTGCATATATTAAAGTTTCAAGGATGTTGAGAAAATCTAAGTGGGTAGCTTACAAGAAGATGTGATAGAGAGCCCCAGGAAGAAAGCACTTTATTTCTTTTTGAACCTGTGCACTTTTTTAGGTGGATGTCCAACTTTTTGGCCTATGATTTGAATTTAGTTAGACTCTCTTGCATCCATTTTTAAAGTGAAAACTGCATATATTTTTCGGAAGGACATTCAGCGTGTCCAGCTAGAATGCTTTCATTAGTTAACAAAATAACATATCAAGGAATGGTTTTCTTTTGTGTATGTCATTTTATTTTTCCTCCTTTTTTAAAAAAACCCAAAACTATATCAGCACTAATAAATGTAATTGCTAGCCTAAGACTGTCTAGTGAAATACCAATCCTTTTAAGTGTGATTATTCAATAGTCATATAAAAGCTTTGTATTGGTATCAAACATTTGCATTCTCTCTGTCAAGTATTGTCAATTTGTGTTTGCTCTGTTTTGAGACAACCATGTCAAAATCTAAAGTTTCAAGGGAGAAAGTTGTCATTAAAGACTCAGACTGCAACTTGGTAATCATTCCAAACCTTCACTCTGGCAAAGAGAAGATTGCTGTTACAATGGCTACACTTCCCTGCTCTATGCAGTTGTGCTAATACTGCCTTCCAAGAAGCTCTTTAGATGAGCAAGAGCTTATTTCTCCTGAGTTTGTCAAAAAACAGCTTGAAAAGCAAAGGCTTCTTTGCCTAAAAGCATTGACATGAAGTGCTACAATACAGTACAAAGCTGGAGTTCTAGAAACAGCTGACAAAGAGCTCCTGAGCTAACAAATCCTTGACATTTCTTTAACTCCAGAAGTATTTATTTTGCATATCTCAGGAAAGAAGTAGAGACATACATACCTGTATGATATTAATAAGCTACAGAACTGCTGCTTAGATATAGTTGTCTTTCAGTGAATATATTAAAAAGAGAAAATTAAGTGTATTTTTGTACAAGACAAGCATGTGCTACAAGAATAAAATAAAAAAAAAGATTCATAAAGTACTGTTAAGTTCTTTTGCCTGTTGGTTGATAGCCCAGATTGTTGAAAAAAGCTATGGAGCAGTGTCCATAGGTGAGACTGAGGATAAGAATAAGACCATGGCTGCTTTATATACAGGGGAAAAAAAAAAGTGCTAGAAGAAAGGAGAAATACGCTAACGGAGACATGGTTGTTTTGCTCTTTACTCACACCCTTCTCTCACAGTGATGTTCAGAAAAAAACAATACAAACAACCCAGAGAGGAAAGATCTATTTCTATTACTCTTGTAGAACAGTGTATGTCTAGGTTCCATGGTTATGGTGTTGAAGACTGCTGAATGCTGTGAGCAAACACGATCCAGTAATTCTTTTTCATTAATTTATTCAACACGTGTTGCACACATTTCTGAACTAAAGAGAGTCTCAGTCCAATGTGAGTGCTGAATTCCTCACCAGCTTCTTTTGCTTGGAAATGAATAAATTGTAAATTCGAGAGAACTCATTGCATTAAATATAATTAAATTCCATTAAGTAATTAAGCAGCGAAGCAAAGAGGAAGCATGAGTGGCAGACTTGTTCTTCACTGGGTATCCTATCTCTATGTACTCAATATCTCTTTGCTTTCTTTGCTTTCCCTTTAGAAACAGTTGAATGTCTTTTCTTTTCATGGGAGGTCAGATTCAGTTAAGAAACATCAAGGTGTTCATCCTCTGGCCTGATGGAGACCAGATGCTTTACGTGCTAGCATTTGTTCTGGTGGATGAGGTGGATGGGTCACTGAACTCTTTAACTGAGAAACAAAGTTGGCAAAATATTTAGATACAGTAAAATACATTCTTGCCCTCGAGAGAACATGGGCATATGAAACAACATCATATACTGTTATTCTCCCCATCAGCTTCCTTCTCCCTCACATGTCTTTGGGAAGCAACATGAAAAAGATGCAGGGCAGAATCAGCATTTGAGTTCCCATGTGTACGCTTGTAAGGGGCATTTTCAGGTAATTGTGTGCTCATATATGTATGTATGTTGTGAATAATCTCAAAGCTGAAGGAAGGCTTGAAGGACTAAGATTTAACAATGGGATTACAAAGCAATTTCAGTTAAACTTGTAATCTTTTTGAATTAATTTTTAAGAGCACACAGAATTTGGTGCTGCTGGTGTTTTTTTCCAGGACAAGCCAGGTATAGGTAATGCTGATGCATAAGGGAAGTCTGGAAACAGAGCAATGTAGAGCTTGATTTTTGTCTGACTATGTTCTTGGGATGAAAGGAGCGGGAGTACCAGGCTGGCTGACACACCTAGCTAATGGATTATTCATTTTTCTGTAAAGAAAACCCAGAAACTGTACTGATCTGCCTCTTTCTTCCTTTTCTTCTCATCAGCTTTTTTTAACTGCTTCCTTTAGCAACTCTATTTTTCTTGGTAAAAAACCCTTGATGATAACTTTAAGATCTAAATATTTTCTGTTTCTCTGATGCTAATTACCTAGACCCCTGCATTATAAAAATAGCTGATTTTCAAAATGTCAAATAATTGTGTAATTTCTAGCTGTAATTTTACAGAAAAATAACATGTACTAGTGGAAAACATCTTGCACTGAGTTATGTCTCTTAATATTATGCTATAGACATGTCTCAAATTTAATGAATTGATTTTGTGTCAGTGTAATGGAAGTTGTGACAAAAAAGAGTTGGGAAAGCAGACATTTACAGACAAGAAAACAGTTACTGAAGTAAGGAATGTAAAAAAGGCAGTTTTATTTTAAAAATGTTCATTTTCTTATTTAAAAAAAAATTGTTACATTTCATTAAAATGCTGTTAGCTAGTAGTGTATTTCTCAAATAAATTTGAATTATAGTGACTGAGGGCTTATTACAAAAAAAACCCCAAAACAAAACAGCAACAAAAAAGGCACAAAACTCCCTTGCCTTAAAATCGTAGGACTCAAAATGTCACTGAAAATCTGGCAAGCCAAGGGCTGTTGGGTTACTCCACTCTAAATATTGTATAAAATGAAATTACAGTTATGTAACAACAAACTGCACTGGGTGCTACATGAGACCTTCAGAACATCTGTGTTGGGCATTGTTCCATCTCAAGATGGAGAGATTCCTGCCTGCCAAACAAAACTGGCAAGAAAGTTGAGAATCATTCTGATTATGATAATCAAGCGTCATTTTAATCTTCCTTGGAGGAATAGATTTAGGCTTTCTTGTGTATTGTTTAAATGTAATGCTCTGTGCATAAGTAGCTTTACAACTGTTCAGTGAGAAAACTTTATCATAATTTATCATTAGTAACTTTGTGGTGCTCATCTCAAGCAAGTATATTAAATTATTGACATGTAATGTAGAAACTTGTGTGACATAAATAGAATGTTTTTCTCATCTGGCTAATAATAGACACTGGGTTAAGTAATAAGATTGACTTTCTTTAATAAAGCACAAACTTTGAAAACATGGAAGACAAATCTTTTGCTGCATGGCCTTGGGGAATGTGGCAGGTAACATAACACTGCTGCTTTTCCACATTCTTCACTGCAAAATTAAAAGTAACTGAAAATAAACGTCGGTTATTGTTGCATAGTAGCAGGGATGCTTATTAATCTCTGCTGACAACAGAGACAGTCCCCATATTTTCCTATTTTCATTCACAGTTGCAAATTGAAAGAGAAAAATGAGGATCTGTGTATTGCTTTGGAGCAAGATGTGGTCTGTGTTATATATGCCTTTGCGTCAATATCTGTGCTTATTTTAATTTAGTTTGGTTATGGTTCTTATGTACTTAGTTATCTGTAAAAATAATAATATTTACTCCTCTGTTTGTATGTATTTTTTTTATATTCCCTGAACATTTCTGCTGTCACTTGTACCTGTGTAATCTCTTCTTCAGTGAATGTACAGAACCTTAATTGTGAACAAAATTTAATTGTAGTTTTCAGTTGAGAAAAACTTACTGTTCTCAGGCAGTTTTTGCAATTGCAAGTTTGTAATTGTGCTATGTGTCCTGGAAATGAAATAGTTTTGTGTCACGCCAGAACGATACTGCTGACATGTTGAAGTAGAATTTTTACCAAATAATAACATGAGATACAGGAAAACCTCACCAGAGAATGAAATGCGAATCCAAGCAGGCAGGATGCGGTTATTTTCTCCTGTAGAAAAAAAAAATGCATTTTCTTTTACAAAATATGAGTGAAACATTTATGGAAAATGGGAAGACACTTTTAGATATCTTTTAAGGACAGAAGTTTTTTTCAAGGCTAGTTGTGACATCATGTATTTCATTTTTGTACCATGCTTTGAAGATATACAATTTTATAGCATTATCATAGTGAGATGATTGTGTTCCATAAATGTTCACCAGCAAGTCCATCAGCTGAGACCCAGAAAGTGATCTTGTGAACACCTGTAATCTATTAAAAGCACTCATGTAATGAGTTACATCACCTCAGCTGAGAAGCCAATAACAAAATGCGAGGGTGTGATAAAAAATATGTTAGAGGCAGTAATATCTTATGTGCAACTGTTTGCTTTAGAAGTGAATATAGCACAGTGCTGGCTGCACGGTATCTGTACTCAGTGTCTGGTATCTGAGCTGAAAACGTGACAGGCCTGGCTAGGAACACGCTGCATCTCTGTAGATGAGGACTGCATCACTTCCCTGGCTTTTTTTAGTTGCCAGTTATTTCTAGGCTGAACAGAGTAATTAGTTTAAAAAACAATAATAAAAAAAGAAAGGAAGGAAAGAGAGGTGTATTGCCTCAGAAGACAAACTATTTGTGCAGTTATGTTATTCATGGGTAGTATTTGGTATGTTTTAAGCCATGATGCTGATATTTTATATAGGGAGTGTAATGGTTAGTGATTCATTACTTAATATATATATTTTAAAAGTAACATTGAATGATGTTATCTGTAATGACTTTTTTTTTTTTAAAGAGTGTTCATATTTTGGAGAGAAAGGCTTCTTCAGGAAGCACAGACCCTTCTTTAAGCAAGCAGTTCCTTGAAAGCGACTCTATCTCCCTATCTAAGGTAAGTAATAGCATGGGCTGTAACTGAAGTGGTAAGTTTCCCTCTGTAGTTAAAAGCAGTTAGCTATATTTTGTTATGATTATACCACTGAGTGTATTGTCACCCTGCCCTGGAGCCTCCTGTTCCCTGGCTGAGGTGTCAGAAGGCCTAGTAATCTTTACTAGATATTATATTAACAAAATGAGGATCTGGATGCTAGCAGTGGCATCTGTGGGGGTTGGTTTTTTTTCGTTTTTTTTTTTTTCCCCCCTGGATGTCCCCAGGAACAAGTTTTGCAACCTCAGAATGTGGGGCTATAAGGGATTTTTAGAAATGATCCAGTCCAATCTTTTTATTAAGGTAGAGCAAATCATATCCAAGTCCTAAAGTGCTTCTAATCATTAATGATATTTGTTTAAAAGATCTGTCCTAATGACATTTCTTGTGAGTAGTTTCTTAAAATGTGAAATTGAAAATCTCTCGCTGACACCTTCTTTCCTGAGGCAGAGAAATGTATAGAATTGTAGGGGTAACATTTGGAAAAGAATTAGTTTGCAGACAAAAACAGAGGGTTCAGAAAGCTGTTGGTAGTGGCTCCCTTCACTCCCAATACCTGGGGCATATGCAGACCCATAAGCTTTAAGCTGTGCTTGTGTTCCCTTGGTTCTGTTGCTTCACACAGAGCTATTTCACATGTAATATGCAGGGAATTGGTAAAGTCCTGAAGTTCTAATGCTTGAGAATTCTACTTGAGAACTGGCACTGGACGAAGACTCTTCAAAGCATATCACTTTCACTGTGTTTTTCCCCTGTTTCTGCCTACTCTTGCATATAATGTCCCTTGTGTTTGGAATATATCATCACACCAAACCTGTGCAAAGAGGTACAGTTAGGATTGTTAGGATGTTTTTAAGAACAGCTTGCAGCACTGGTGCAGCAGGAGACAGCTATCCACATTGCACTGAATAATTGCTCATTTTGTCCTTCTGTATCAGGCCTTTTGTTTAAATGAATAGCTATATGAGACTGTGATTTCTAGCTGAGAAGTAATCAATACTGATGTTATCTAGCTGATAAAAGACTTATGCCCACAGCTGATCTTCTAAAGGAGAAATCAATATGGTGAAGAATCAGTTGGCAGAGTTGCAGAGAGACATTCTCTGCTTGCCCCAAGGGACTCATAGTTTAATTTTCCCCTCTCAAGCGCCAGATGCTTCTTTGCAGGGAAAAAATAATGCATGTGTGGTTCCCTATACAGTAGTGGAAATAGAGTATCCAAGCAAAACACAAGGAAGTAAAAAAGGTGTTTTTCTGAGTATGGCATTTACAGGCAATTGGGTAATTCCAATGCAGAATTCTGCAGGGAAAACTAAAAGGAGTAAACACTTCTATTAACATTTATTGCATTATGTATTATTTGTGATAGAGCTTTTCACCTTTCTCAAGATAACAAGACCACACTAAAAACTGTAGATTTGAAATTTGCTGTTGCTTTTGAAATCATATTTGCATAATAATAATATTAATGTTATCAGGGCTATGTAACTTATTTGGAGGTGTTACGAAAGACCAACAGTGCTCAGCTCTGAACAGTGTTGTGGGAAATGGAGGAGACAATTTTTTTTTCCCTTTAAATGTTTGATGCTGTATGACCTCCTTTCTCTCTTGATAACCTTTCATAACATTTCTGGGAGTTGTGACAGATCAGCTGAGAAATTGCATATTTACAAATTTGTAGAATACAATTAGTAAAATTGAGTCTTAATGAGCAGGCAACAGGAAATTTTTAAATTAGTATGGAATTTTGTTGATTACAAGAGTAGCAAGAGAACAGAAATAAAGGCATAACTAATTTTTCTCTTTAAAAATATTATTCTTTAGTTGTTCACTATGGTATAAGTCTGGCTTGAGTTGTACGAGTTGTCATGCATAATAAGTGGTATGTACATGGAATATGGTTTAATTGGCTCCCTGAAAGGCATACAGCTGGTTGTATGTGAAATGGTACAGTTCTTACTCTTTTCTCTAAAGAGAAGATTAGTTAGTTTTCCTATAAATGTTTCTTAATACAGTGAAAAAATATTAATTTCCTTTTTCAAAAGGCAAAATTAGCCTGTGAACCTCTGTCATAAAATGCCTTTGAAGACAGAATCTGGGTACATTCAAAACCAATAACAAACCAACCTTTTCTGCTTGTTTCTCTGGGTTTTTTTTAGAAAAAAGAAAAACAAACAAACAAAACCCAAAAAAACCCAACAACAAACCAGAGTATCCAGAATGAATGTAGCTTACACTTTAAAAATAAGAAAATTTACCATTTTCTTTATGATCAGGGAGCCCCACAAAAGCCACTGTTAGTATATCTGCCCATATGTTTAACAGTATGGTTTCTTTCTCATTTGATCTCACAATCCCACCTTTTTTTAGAAGAGTGCTCTGCGTAAAGTTATGTTTTTAGCTTGCACATTCTGTGCATAGTGCACTTGCAAAATCTCTCTTTAGTTCTTACACTGCATTGCTAACTTGTGGAGTGTCTTCTGCATAGACTGAACAGGTGGTCAGAGCCACCTGCAATTTCACACTGCTACCTCCAGGAGCAGGTCTGACCTTTCTTATATTTAGCTCTGCCAAAATTTAATCTTGTTTTCATGGATTTGGGTGCATTTATTTCATTGGGAGAGTCCTTCTTGTGAACAGCATGTCTGGACCCACCCTCAGATTGTCATTCAGTTACAGTGTCAGATTTTTTAAAAAACTTCAATTACCTTTTAGTTACCTGGAATAGATTAGACTTTTAAAAAAAAAAAAAAAATCAGTATTTTTAAACGAGATGCAGCCAGATGTAATACAGTAGTTTGATACATAAGCAGGCTGATTAAAAGCCTAGCCCTCCTCTTTTACTTTTTGTCTTACACTGGAGAATTTGTGCTACATATAAATGCAGTTTTTCATTGTGTGTGCACAGTTACTTAATCAATGTGTCTTCATACCTTTTCTACAGGAACCTGACAGCTGGGAAATCATAGAGGGTCTGAAAATAGGCCAGACCAATGTCCAGAAGCCAGACAAACATGAAGGTTTCATGCTGAAAAAGAGAAAATGGCCTTTAAAAGGTTGGCACAAGGTAAATGTCTCCTAAAACACTCAAAAGTTTATTACCTTATCTTGTGAGTTGTGATTTTTTTTGTCTAGAGGAAATTAGAATGTCAAATGAACACCCACAATTTTGGTGTATGACTTTTTCTTCAGCTTGTGTAGAGAATTAGTTTGCACACACAGCTCACGGCTTCCAAATTGCAGTGCCTGCTGCCTTATACTGTGTTCAAAATCCAGTCATAAGTTGTAAATAATGCAGCAGATGCCTTGTAATTTAAGAGGTTTAACCAATACGCCTTTCATTCTTTCCAATTTATTATAATAAAATAACATAAAGTGTAGTCATGTACTGTAAGATTACGTTGAGTTTACATTAAAGTGCACAGGCCATTATGACAGCAGAAGAGAGCTGAGGGGCTTTAGCACACATGGACCCAAGGCCTTCATGTGGGAGAACATTTCCCTTCAGGCATAAGGACTTAGCTCAACTTTGTCCCTGAATTTTGTTTCTCTTCTTGATGTCAATCTTCTGTCTGGGCAGACAGTGGGACTGTGTACTTTCGCCTTTAGATATATCAATTTAAAATTAAAAAAAAACAAAAAACAAACAAACCAAAACACCCAAAACCTCAACCCTAAATCTTCTGTTTTGTTAATTTGGTGACATTTCTCCATGGACATTTCTACCTTTTGTTAGCACTAAACCTGGTGTTCACAAACTCTTTTGTCTGTATTTTATACCTTTGTAATTAGATTCCCCCCCCTTTTTTTAGCAACAAGATGTGTAGTATGGATGCTCACCTGTCTTTTTGTAGCTGAGGATACTTGAAGCAAACTAATTTTCTAGGACAGAATACATTTTACTGCAAAGGATAGTGAATTCATTTGTTACACATGGTGTTTTTTCTGGGAAAGCATTAACTTTATTTTTGCTGAACACTGTGGGGCTTAGGTCAGAGTACAGATACAGGCCTTACTAGCATAAATGATGCTTGCTTTTTTTTTTTTTTTCCCCTAATTCTCTATTCTTTTTGAATGTTATATGAACTTGTACATATGTCTGCCACCCTATTTTTGTGCATGCCTATCTACCTTAGATTTTTGGTTTTGTTTTCCTTAACTAGGGTTTGTAGTTTTAGCAACCAAATATATATGCATTACTTGAATTTAGGGTAGGGAAATTAGAGGATTTCAAAATGACATATCTGAAACAATGAAAGAACAGAAAAGGAGAGCTTACTTTAAAAAAAAGAACAAGCAAGCACAGCAAAAAACCCTCCAAACAAACAAAACCCCACCAAACTATGCCCACTTTCCAAAAAAAGCAAAATAATTAATCAGTTATATACGAATATATGAAATAACCCATTGCTTCCAGTTCTTTAAAATACATTATGTTAATGTGTTATTTCTTGAACAAGTGTCTGTCTTGCTAAGAAACTTTATAGGAGAGCAAGGGGAGTCCAACTTTCACAGTTCCATAAAGGAAATCACTACTGATGATCTGTTTTTCATGCTGGCGTTAGAGCAGTTACTTGTCCAAAAAATTTTTAATATGATTAAGAGCTTCACAGTTCAGCATCTCTCTCTGCTCCTCCTTGTATTTCACCTAAGGATCTGTGCTGAACTTCTGTTTAGAAACTGGATTTGTTAATAAGTTTGGTGGATTGGTTTTGTTTGTTTGTTTTTCCTGTCTCAATATCCTGCAGTTTCCATTACAATACTTTTGCTGAGAGCCCAGTGAGGAATTCCAGAGACAGTAATTGTAGCATGTGCTGTGTAGCATGTTTTAGCAAAGCCATAGCATTCTCTGTCTGTTCAATGTTGCATGTCTTATTTTGATGGTTCTGAATGTCCTTTAGTAGCATCCCAGGTATAATGTGTAAAACTTGGAGAGTAGCTTATGATTTTCTGCATTGCAGTATACTTTGGAATGAAACATGAGGAAAGGAAATTTTCTTTTGTTTGTGGAACTTGAAGAGGCAGATCAGTATGAAATGAATATCATGTTCTTGTGAAGTCCATTAATGATTATACCTTGTTAAAAAAAAAGAAAAACAAACCCCCCTTCTGTTGCTTTGACATCTTATTCAAGAAGTTATTACTCGAGGAAAGAACTGTTTTCTTGCCCTGTGTGAGTTATTGGTACCATCTGTTCTGTGACTGACATAATTTCCAAACCATCTTCAGGAGATATTTTCTGCCATCTAGCTACGGACCCTGCCAATAGTGTCAATTTAAGAGGTTCGCATAATGGAAACATTGTCCTTCCCTTCCATGTCAGACAGCTTAGACAGTCTGGGATAATATTTTGCTTAGTTCTAGATTTTTAATATAGATTAGTGCTTTATGTTAGACTCTAAAAATATGACTTAATTTCTTCTAATTAGTGTACTTTGAAAGTCAGTGGTGATAAAGACAAATGAGTCTCATTTAAAGTGTAGGTTTCCTGTAAGCCGTATCTTTATGCTGTGTTCTAACGTCTGTGCTAACTTGTCCACAGTACAGCTCAAGTGGTCTGGCACACAAAAGCTAGGGCAACTTTAACTGCAAGAGAAGCACATGAATAGGAGATTCTGTTCTCTAGTCTAAGTAAGAACCACTTGACAAAATATAGGTGTAGCAATGGCATAGACAGGCATCGTCAGGTTAGCCTGGCTCTGGGAACCATGTCTATGAAGATAAAGTGGCTCACACTGTATCAATGACCAACACCCAAAACATACGGCCTCCCATGACCTGAGTATGCTGCTGGGAATGTGGTAATATTTACACTTGTCCTAGTACCTGTATTAGCTAGATTACAGCTGGAAAAGGTATAATCAGCACTCATTACAATCTCATCTAGGCCTCACTGTGTAGAAGTATCAGCTGAAGACTGGCTGAGGGAACTGGGGTTGTTTCGTCTGGAGGAGACTGAGTGGAGACCTTATTACTCTCTACAGCTACCTAAAAGGAGATTGTATTGAGGCTGGTGTTGGTCTCTTCTCCCAAATTACTGATGATAGGAAGAGAGGAAATGGCCTCAAGTTGTGCCAGGGGAGGTTTTCATTAGCTATTAGGAAGAAGTTCTTCCCTGAGAGAGTGGTTGGGCACTGGAACAGGCTGCCCAGGGAGGCGGTGGAGTCATCATTCCTGGGTGTTTTCAGAAAATGAGTGGATGTGGCACTTGAGGCTATGGTCTAGTGGATAGGGAGATGTTGGATGGAGTTTGGACCTGATGATCCTAGAGGTCCTTTCCAACCATGATGCTTCTATGATTCTGTGTCTGCCACGAGGCACAAAGTTTTGGATGATAGAACAGTGTCTCACAGCCTGTGTTTTTTTCCCAGCTGGAGATCAAAAAGACCACAAGAACATCTGTATGTGGGTCTTTTTCTTGGGATGTAGATCTTGCACTAGGAAAAACTTTTCTGTTGCTGGATAAGGAAAGTAGGTTGTTAATTTGAAATGTGACTAGCTTCTGTGGGAAGAAAAACAAAAAGAAAATAAAGAAATAGACATAACTCCTTTGGCCTGTAGTGTCCTTATTAGGGAGTTTATTGAATTGGCTGGAAAACTGAAAAAATAACTTTCATTATTGAGATTTACGTTTAAACCTAGAACACAATATCAAAAAAAGAGAATCTATTTTTTTCTTACTTAGAACTGTTGTTCAAAAAACAAGCAAACTAATTATTCAGTACTGTATTTATCCTCTTTACAATGCACAATCATGCTTTAATTACTGCAGAGTAATCCTTTTCTTTTGCATATGAATGATTGTATGTAGTTCAAATTGTATCACTCATTAAGAAAGAATTATTTTTTTTTTTCTTTCAGAGGTTTTTTGTCCTGGATAATGGAATGTTGAAATATTCAAAGTCACCAACTGATGTAAGTGAAGCTGAAGACCATTTTAAAATGTATATTGGAATTCAGTCGTCTAGGGTGATGAAATACCATACTTGTTCTAGGCATGTTTGTAACAGTGCGCACATGAAAGATGTTGATGCATTCAGAGAGAGATCTGTACATGGAAAGCATGGAAGGTTTGGATTGAGTTCTGTCCTCGAGAATTCTATGTTTTCTTACTTATATGAAAATAAAAACTATGTTACTTAAAGTAATTTATTTAACAAAGTTGCTTGAGAGATTAGCTTGGCCATGTATTTTTCTTTTTCAATTTTCCTGTCAGTCAGAGCTGATTATTCTGTGGTGATATGTAGAAAGGACAGAGAATTGATTGCGCTGTATTCAAGAGATACAAAGGGTAGTATTAAATTATTTAGATCTGATACCACTAACTGTCAAGTGGTAGCAGCAAGATACTGAATACTGTCTAATTTTCTCTGCTGCTCACTTACCTGTAGCTGTGTGAACCAGCACACTTAACTTTGGAGTTGGTTCTACACCAAGCACTTCTTGTGAGGCACTTTCTAACTATAAATATAGTAAGTGGTTGGTTAGTCTTTTTACAGATTTTATTTTTTAATATGGGTTTATATTAAAATCATGCTGAAATATGAAACTATTTCAACATCAGATATTTTTCAGTTACATAGTGTAGTGCGTGATACAGCCAATTTCTTACTCTGCTTTTTGATTTTTAGATACAAAAAGGCAAAGTCCATGGGAGCATTGATGTTGGTTTATCAGTTATGTCTATAAAAAAGAAGGCTCGTAGAATAGATCTTGACACGGAAGAACACATCTATCATCTGAAGGTAAAAAGTTGTGCAAATCATTTTCATCCACAGTATAAATAAGTAAAACTGTAAAAGATGTGCAGAAAACTAGTATTTTGAATGCTTTCTTCATAGTGAGTTTGTTTCCAGGTGAAGTCCCAGGATTCATTTGATGCATGGGTTTCAAAATTACGCCACCACCGCCTGTACCGTCAGAATGAGATTGTGAGATCTCCGAGAGATGCTAGCTTTCACATATTCCCTTCAGCATCTACTACAGAGTCTTCACCGGCTGCTAACGTGTCAGATGGAAAGGTGTGTTCTTTTGTTGAAAACTCGTGCTTGCGAAGCTTGCTCGTGGGCAATTTCAGTGGGCTTTGCTTATAGTGCCAACAGAGAGGAGTTTCTACTGTGGGAACCAATGGCCAGCAGAAAGCTGGGAGCGTGTGCAGCCAAAAGACTAATTTGGCCTTCCTAAATGTGCAGAGATGTTGCAAACAATTCACCATCCACAGAACAATTTGTGCTTTCCTTTGTCATCTTGGATAAATCTTTATTTTTACTGTTTTGATAATGTTCTTCCTCTTAACAGCTTCTCTAACTGGTGGTGAGCAGAAACAGTTCGCTTGCAGGGTTGTTGGTTTGGTTCTCTCTCCTACATGCTGTTCAGAAAACTCATTATCTCTGGCAAGAATGTAGTCAAACCACAGATGTCACTGAAATCACAATGCATATTTTGTTTTCGTATTCTTAAGTAGTTTGGTGATTACACTGACTGAACAACATAGCAACAGTAAATTTAAGCATTTTATTATGCCTTAGGTTCAGCAAAATAGCTTCCCCTGGCAGCCTCCTATACCTTGCAGTAATAGCCTTCCTGCCACCTGCACTACCGGTCAGAGTAAAGTAGCAGCCTGGTTGCAGGACTCTGAAGAGATGGACCGATGTGCAGAAGGTTAGTCTCCACCTTGTCATGCCCTGTTCCTTCGGCAAAAGCTGTTGTTGATGTGAAACACACAGCCAGTAAACTGGTTAAGTTGCAACTTTACACGCACATGAAGTAACTTGTCAGGTAATTAGATGCTTGTGGTTGGAAATTCTCCCTCTGCATGTTTTGGGATGCTGCTTCTAAAATTTATCTTAATAATCTGCGTTATCTTAATTGATAGCATTATTAAAATATGATCAAATTTTGAGGTCCAGACTTGTTACTGGCTCCCATAGAAATAACAAGTGATCAACATCTCTAAAAGTAAAGCCTTATTTAGATGCCTTACTGCCAAGGATTTGGACATTTAACTTTTATAATGCAATAAAGTGCCAGTGATTGATATCATGCCAAAAAAAACCCCAAACAAACCAAACCAAACCAAAAAAAAAGACCAAACAAAAAAACCTGTCCTATCTGAAACATCTAATGTTTTTTTTTTTTTTTTTAATATCTGTTAGATCTTGCTCATTGTCAGTCAAATCTTGTGGAACTCAGTAAACTTCTTCAAAATTTAGAAATACTGCAGAGAACTCAGTCAGCACCAAATTTCACAGACATGCAGGTAAATATGGTTGAACATAAATCATCACACTGAAAAACTTATTCTTTGTGTTAAGAGAAATACAGAGATGTTGTCTGTTAACTCAGAATGATTTTCTGAAACCTTAGCTCTTGGAAGAAAGGTTTATCTTATGTGTTTATCATGTGTAATAATGTTTCAAATAAGACGTATTAATTATTTGCGTTAAATAGTATGAATCCAATTATTAAGCCATTTGCAAAGTAAACCTGAGAACTGTTAGAATAGAAATGCTTGTATACATTGAAATTGTATTTAAGGAGTTTTTATTTTGCTGAGTAAGATATCATTTTAAGTTTTTAAGGCGTGGAGAGGACATAGTACAAAGGTCCCAAGAGTTTAGACTGTTTCCCAGTTCAGGTTGAGTTTTCCTCTAGACCACAAAAAAGCAATGGCAGTTCCTAAGTCCTAAATACTTTCTTCCTTTCTTGCTCAGTCCACCTGAGTACAGAAATCTCCCCGTGGTGTTGATGCATTGGGAAGTACATTTCCAATGAGGTAATAAGACTTACCACTGATTTACAGGAAGAGTTGAACTCTACATTTCATTGAGTAGTACCAGAATAGAAATCCATGAGGATTTCAAGAGCTGGTCCAAAATATTGTGCACTTCTGAAGAAAGTATACCAGTAGTTTTGCTAAATGAGCTAAATGTACCACGTGTTTATATAAGTGTATGAATAGCTACTGGTCGCTACTGTAGTTGCGGGCCCCAGCAGTCGCATTCTTCTCCTTACTTTCTAATTTGTAGATGTCTAACACTTCAATTCTTTACTAACTTGCTGTACTGTCAGTGTTGCTTGTGTCAGCTTAATAGTTCTTTGTTGCTTTTAACTATTTGTGTAATGTAGGCTAACTGTGTAGATATTTCAAAGAAAGACAAGCGGGTCACAAGACGATGGAGAACAAAAAGTGTCAGCAAAGATGCAAAAATCCAACTTCAGGTACTGAATGTACAATGTTCTACTTTCCACTGTACTTTTAGATTAACTTTTAAGCATGAAATGATATATTAGCTGGAAGTAGAAAGTCAATGTACTGTCTCTTTTGTTCCTGATGAAGTAAATGAAATCTCAGTTCACTGTTTAAAACCTAGAGAAGATAGTGAGAAAAGTGTTGATTTTGGTTTCATTCATATGAAAACATTGCCATCTAGGGAAAGGAGTGGGGTCTGAATACTAGTCAGTTAAGGTCCAAAAAAGGTAATATGCATGCTGCACACAGGGATACTGATATTCTATCTCAAAATTGCCAAGAAGGACAGTCGAGCAGGTGACATCATGCTAAAAGCACAAAACATGAGTGCAATACTAAACATATCAGTTTTCTTTGTCAAGACCTATACCAGGAATGTTACCAAAGACAAATATTTTCACAAGCTTTCTTTTATCAAAAGTGCTAGTATGGGAACAAACTGAATCAACCAAAGAATGAATTATATGAAGAAAGATTTTGCTCGATCCTATCTTAGAGCTGAAAAGTAAAAGCACAGAAATAAGTATAATACACTTGTGTTGCTGCTGGATCCCAGGTGTCTTACTGTGTTTTGTCAGAAGCAGTTGTGTGTTTTGAGGCCTAATCCAAAACCTAATCTTTTATATAACTGAGCAACTGATAATGTAGTCTATGTTCAACTGTCTTCAGGAGCTAACAATCACCTCTGTGCTGTCTGCTGCAGAATAAATAAATTTGTCAGCAACTTTTGATCCATTTAAATTCCTTGAAATTCATGCAAACTTTGAAAGCCTTTAATGTGTCCCCTAGAGGCACAATAAGGAGTTTTGTGTGACTCAGAGGCACAGTAAGGAGCTCTCTGTGAGTCATTTAAGATTAATAATCACAAGGAAAGAAGAAAATCTAGTTGTCAGCTTTCTCATTGCAGATGTTGTAGGTGGTTTTTCTTTCTACCTATTTTACTAGCTAAATCACAATAGGTTGAGCAATGAAGCATCTGTTAGAATTAAAAAGGTTTATTTGCAAAGGAATTTTGGTGATTGATGTCATGTCTTACCTGCTGCTGAATAACGTAGGCAAATTAAAATATCAGGAATAATGCTGGCAGTTGGTGCCTATAAAGAGACAGAGTTGACATTGCATGTTCTTCTTTCATGCTGCAATGGTCTCGCGGAAATGCTGCTTCACAAAAGTGATAAGAAAATGACAGAAGCAGTATGATGAGCTAGGGTGGGTCAAGAGGAAATACTAGATGTTCTTTTGTTGCCTGCACTTTACCAAAGTGACGCTGGTCTGGGTTTCCATCATTTTGGCACCTGACTCCCTAACTGCTGTTTGTGGCTTGGCAGGTGCCTCAGCTCCTGAAATTCTCAAATATGACAGGTTTTACAAGTTTCCCTCGAGCGAATTCGTGTGCATAGCCCTGCTCTACATAGGTCTGTTGCTTCTGGATCAATAATGAACTCTGCCTAACCTGTGTCAGTATTAACTCCTGGCAAGCTTAACGCTGGACATGTAAAACTTATTTTATTAGAGCAAAGCATTAAGTTATTGATGACTAATTTATAAATTAATTTGCGGTCAAACAGAAATAATAAAATTATTCTAAGTCATATGGAAGATGAAGACTCCTTTTTGGCTGCTCTGTCATCTTGGCTGATTTGATGGGCTCAACACATTGTTTATTCTTCCAAGGGCTGTCCTGTCACATGAATAGTCTAAAACTCTGATCTGTGGAAGATAATCTCACTCTGACTCATTGTGTGATTCCCAAATTGCTCATGTTTCCATTCCACTAAATTGTGGGTTTTCTTCCATGCCTAGGTGTTTTTTAAGCTTACAGTCCTCTTTTGTTCTTCTCTTAGTCATTCCTTCTAGTTTCACTGGCCTTTCTATAGGTAATTTTTTTCAAGACTACTCCAACTCTTTATAAAGGCATCCATTACTGAGAATCACTTTATCAGATTTGTGATCATATCTTCATGGTGCCTACACATGATTTGCCATCAAGTGATTGATGGTTGGTGCTAAGAAAGCTTATGTTCTTCTTTTCCTTTCCCCATCACTCCATACATCTCTTTAGTTTTAGAGGATTATGCTAATACTAACATAATAACTTTAAGCTAGGTTCACTATTAATTCCATTTGAAGTACTTGCACCTATTTATTTTATAATGAGCAGTTGTTAACTAGCATCAAAAGACCCTCTAGTAGCACTATATTGAGAGCTGTCCCTCTGGGAAGCACAAAAAATTAGAGCTCTATATATGTCTTGTTCATGAGTAATGAGGAAAGAGAGTGTAATTTTTGCTAGCTCAGCATCTGCTGTGTAAGATTCAAGGAGAGAATTCTCCCATCCAGGTTTTGCATTGTATTTTTTAGCAGGAATACAACAAAAGCTATTTTACTAACACATTCTGGAATATGAATCCTAGGTGTATAATGTGTTTAAAACTTACTTTTTCTTATAAGAAAAGCTGCTTGTTTTGTTTTTTAGAAACATGTATTTCCCAGTATATCAGTTCTGCATGCAGTTGATTTTGCTGACACAACAAATAGCAGTTACTAGAGTGGGGTTACTCCCCAAAGTAGAAATGAGCATAGCATGTGTGTATCCATTTGCAGGTTTAGGGGTTAGTTACAGGCCTTTACTCAAAAGTAATACTTGGCCTGCTTCTCTGAAGAAAGATTACATTTATGAATGACGTTTATGTTGTTTTTAAAAAGTATTTAAAGTTTTGTAAAAAAAAATAGGGGGGTTTGTTTGTTTGCTTTTGATTATTTGGATATTTTACTTTTTGGGTAAAAGACTTATTTGTCATTGTCATGGCAATCTAAAGATGTTTAAAAGAAGAAAACAAAAAATGTTACTGAAAAGCAATAAAATGAACTAATGTTGATTTAATTCCCCTGAAAAACTCAGAGTTGTGAAGTTCCAAAGCTAATTTTTTTCTTTTTCTTTTTTTTCTTCTAAGGTGGGGGGAGTAGTTTAGAACTATATAGTATGGAGTAACCTGAAAAGTCAGCTTGGTTTTCTGAGGCTTTAAGCTCAGAAATGAAATGAGACCCAAAGGGTGGCTTATTACCTTTTCCCTTCAATAGGTATTTCTTCCTATCATAACTCAGATTATGACCTCACTTTCTTTTGTGTGAAGGGGAGTGTGTGGTTCTGCAGAGCTCATTGTTCACATTTTAGTAATGTATACCTACATTCATAATTTTGCAAATATGTTTATTTCTGCATATCTCTCT
The DNA here is from genome assembly GCF_000691845.1 of Merops nubicus. Taxonomy (NCBI): domain Eukaryota; kingdom Metazoa; phylum Chordata; class Aves; order Coraciiformes; family Meropidae; genus Merops; species Merops nubicus. The sequence continues at coordinate 51,269 of NW_008630336.1, forward strand.
CTCTGTGTACATATATATTAATCTATGTCCCTATTAGTTAAACAAGCATATTCTTCCAAACTCTTACACACAGGATAGACATGATTCTGTAGAGCACAGAGCTTTACACTATGAATAAGATGTTTTCTCTGCTTTAAAAGAGTTTATGCTTTATATTTTAGAGGTTAGGTACAGATTTATTTTTTTTAATACTAGAATTTTACAAAATGTTACAAAACACGGCTTCTTTTACTGTCATTATTAGACAGCCCTTCAATTTCCAGTATCATGGCCATTAGTATCAGCCAAAGGGTGGAGCATATGGCCGTTCTCAGATGCAGTAACTCTACCAGCAGGAA
>NW_008630336.1:51637-91157 GCF_000691845.1 Merops nubicus
GGAATGTTACTAGAGGAAGACACTTCAACTAATAATTGAACTACAATATCCTGTTCTTGAGCATGGTGTCCATGTATCCAATCTATACCATTGTTATTTGTATGCTGCCAAGGCTGCTTTCAGAAAAAGTAAAAATGTATATAGATATAAAAATACTGACATGGCTATAGATGAAGATATGTAAGATAAGGGAAGAAAAATGTAAAGGGATTGTAATTTTTTTTTTTTTTTTAAAGCAGGAGGGTGGCTTTTCTAGTCTTCTAAAATCTTAAAATGGCTTCAAAATAGTGACCTTTTGATAAGACATTGAATAGAAAGACTTTCTGATAGGTATGGAGCTTCTCTACATTAGAAATTACTTGCTTGACTTTAAGAAATTCATCATGGTACATTGAAACTAAAATAAAAGTGAAATTAATTGAGATGAGGTCACAAGTTAGGCATGCAGAAAAGGAAGGAGTTGTTGGAATACTTCGTTTTCATTTGTGTTGCTTTATTTGAGTTTTTGCATTGCTTTGGAAGCCAAGCCTTCAGTAATGTATGGGAGAAGTAGTTATCACTCAAAGTAGTATGTGGAGAAAATGAACAAAAAGGCTCAAGGATGGGCATGGAAATGCTAGAGCTGTGCACAGGAATGTTTACATGAGCAAGCTCACTATAACACACACAGTGAAAAACTTTACCATCGAGATACATGCACCTTCAGTTACCACTGTTCATGCAAGTCTACTAATGCAAAGTGATCTCATTTAGAATTCATCTTCCATGTGGTCAAGTGACCACTAGAAGGATTTTGGGTTTTGTGTTCTCTGCCATGCGATAACATCCTTTTGTTTTCTTATTCCATAATTGTTTTCTGACTCTCAGCGGCAATGCTAATAGAAGATTTTTTTTGGTAGCCTTAGTGAGTGCACCGCAGTCCAGCTCATCTGGAAATAACTTTAGGGAAGCATCTGGCTTTTTTATGTCTCTGGCATACACAACTGAAACATGCAGTATGTCCTCAGAATGTGTAGGCCGTAGAAGTTAACAAAACTGAAATCCACTTAAAGACTGTCCCTCTCCCTTTTCTGATCATCTTTCATCTCCCTGTGTCCCATCACCCATTCCCTTCTCTTTTTCTACTTCCTTCTCTTCTTGCATTCACTGTCAGGAAGGGCCGGCACCGAAGGGCCAGTTCAGCACAACACGACGCCGGCAGAGACTGGCAGCTGCAGTGGCTACAACAGTGAGTGGATTTAAAAATCAAAGGCATAGCTCTGAAGATGGGAAGCTGTGTAACCTGAATGTATAATAAGCTTATGAAAATATTTCTTGCTCTTCTTGGACGTGTCCGTGCTACCCACTTTGGGCTGAGTTTCTTAGAAGCGGTCAGGTTTGACATGAATTCCATAAATGTGGGTCTGAGCCTGCTTACATCTTGAACATGTTCCTCCTCCTTCATGCAAGTGCAAGTGACGGTTAGATTCAGGCCCTGCACTGTTTGAACGTGTCTTTGACATACTCTGCTATATACTATACAAAATGGAAAGAAATTATCAAGTTCTGTTAAAAGCTTCTTGTGACAGTCTCTAACAAGACACCAGAACCAAGATTTGTCACAAACAACCATGGAATTATAAAATTACGCCACCCCACCCCTTTTTTAAAGTAGTATAAGGTTAGCCTTTTCATTTGAGACATTTTCTATTTACATCCATAATCCCAAAAAGTCATATTACTACCTCTAGTGTCTGTATTTAGTTTTGCTAATTCCCTAAGACTTTGACATATAATCTGGAGCTATGAAATCAATACAGGGGCTGGGAATTGGGAGGGGAAAGAGCTTTTTGTGAAATCAAATTAGCTTCAGCTGCTGCTTTGTCAGGAAAGCATTTACTAGGAATGCACAATACTGACATTAGTACTAATCTGTCAACTGATTAATAAAGCAGCTAGATGAGGAAGACTCTGTGTAGCCAGATTGAAGTGAGCTTTAAATGCATACTCCTGATGTAGCTTAAGCAGTGAATATCTGCTTCACCAGGCTGAAGTATTCCAGGGTCTGCTGCTCCAGCCCACAGATGAATGTCCTAGATGAGACATAGCTTTTGCTTAAGCCTTGAGCACCTGCTATCTGATACATAAAACTCTGTTACTATTAGGGCCTGCTCAAAAGCATGAGAGAAATCAGTGTTTTCCAGTTCCCAGATCAACTCATCTAAATTTAATCCCCTGTAATCAGTTGATGCTGAATGCTGTGCTCAATAACTGATTGCTGTTCTGACTTCATTGATCTCTCTGCCTAGTAGAGAAATCAACCCTCTTCTCAGTTTAATGTGGCTGAAGAGTATCAGTGGGAGGCTCTAACCAGCAGGTTCACCAGTAGTTAAATAGCATTGGCAAGAGCTGTAGCAAGGAGTGCTTAAGTAGGGCAAATACAGCTGGACTTAGAATTGCAAGGCAGAGGAGTCCAGGGAGCCACTGAGTTATCTGCAGCTGAAGTGAGGACCTGTTGAGAGAGGTCTTGGAGAAGCTGAAAAAAACACAGGAGGAAGGAAAATTAGAGGCACTAAAGACTCTATAGCTGTTGCAGTAGTTGTAATGGCCTGTTCTTCCTGGCTGAGGTACCAAAGTGCTTGTATCTCCCAGACTGTGAAGCTCTGTGTGTAGACTGAGGCTTTACATCAGGACTGAGAATTACATCAGTTAAATGCACAGCAGAAGGAGGAGAGCTTCCTTAAAACCCACTCTATCAGGACAGCCTGTTCCTACATGAACATGTAATTGTGAAGAAGGTGGTGGATGAGCAAGTATTATATCCCTGGCAGAAAGTCAGGACATGGTGCATCTGAGGCCATGAAGAATCTGTGTACAGAGAAAGCCAGAGTGGTGCATCAAGAAGCTAAACATTTATTTTTTCTTTTTTTGAAAAAAAAAAAACCTCCAAAACAACAACGACAGCAACAACAAAAAGAGCCCAAACCAAAACAAAAAGAATTGCTAATCAAGTCAGAATCAAGTCACCATGGATGCAGAGAGAAACCACAGCAAAGAATGGAAAAAAAGGGGAAGAGAATAATGTTGGCAGTGTTTCTTGGAATGTGGCCCATTGAATGTGGATTTTTTCATTCTGTTGTCGAAAGTAGCTTGGAAACTTTTCTAAAAGATGCATATGAGAAGAGTTCATGTCAGTCAACTGTTCAGTATTTTTGGTTCTTGTATTTAAAGCAGTCATCAAAACAGCTACTTGTGTCTGTCATGTGGATGTATATTTCTGGCAAACAGTGTGACAGTATTTATAGAACATGTAAATGCTGTTTCTAGCACACGCTTTAAAATGTTATTTTCCAGTGAACCTCACTGCAGAAACATTGCTTGTCAGTCTGGCCACCTGAGGTATGAGACAGAAATGATGAATCTGAAGCAAGTCTTTTCAGCTACGTTCATCATAGAAGTGACTAAAGAGCCCCCACCACGTGTGGGCAGCCTGCCTGCAGCTCTGCCAGTCTCTGTGGGGTTGGGGCAACCTGCACCATTGTCACATACACATGAGACTGTGGGGACTCTCCCTCAAGCTCCTGCATTGTACCTGGCAGCTTTTTTCATGCCTTCTGGATGGGCTTGAGGGTTGAGTTTGTGCTCTCTGTACACACAGCTGTCATGTAGCCACCTCCTCTGCCCTCCTTGGAGACACCTGGAGCAATTGAATCTTTGTGGTGCTCCCAGTCGGAAGGTTCTGGGAACATGCTCTCTGGTTTAAGAAGTGAACATGTTTTGTAAAGGGAACTTGAAATTAACCTATATTTAGTCACATTAGTTAATTAACCTAGTTTTGTTGGGCTATTGAGAGAGGCATACTGGTACTTGTGAAAAAGATAATGGGGTAAATATCCAGTACAAATGGAAGGAATTCTATGTCTCCTGTTAGTGAAGTCTTCTTGATATGAGGCTAAAATGAGGTCCAATAAAAAATAAGTACTTTGTTGATATAGCGGGAAATGAAAGTACATGAGAGAAGAGAATAAAATTTATACTGGAAAGGTGCCACAGAGCTGCTATTTTATGCTATATGTATCTGGAAATTGAGGAAGAACAAGATGGAAAATGGTGTTTTGCAGAATATGCTCATAAGTGAAATAATATGTGATGAATAGATCCAACAGGATTTTGAGGGTCTCATTGAGGAATTGGAAATCTAAAACATTTATTGATAAGAACTTTACAGGAAGGGATTGATAGAGCCATTACCTGATGGAATCAAATAACAAGGTATCAATTTCAAATAATGATGGGAGTATAGGATTTACCTGTTGAGAAAAATTCTCAGTAATATGACTTTTTATATTCTCTTCTGCTCTTAATCATGCTGTTATATTTTGGCCCCTTTTTCATATTTGAATAATTACATTGGGCTGCAGTGTGATAATTCTTGATTTATCCATTCAATTAATATAATGAATGGATATTTGATTTAATGCGTTCAATTTGTTTAACAGTACTTAATATTTAAGTAACAAAATATAGTACTGCATGCCTTTCCTCTGCATTTAAATTCGAAAATTGAGTTCTGGGCCTCATTTTTAGACAAATGTGTGTAAATGGTAAAATTAAAATAAAATACAACATACATTCACACACACATCACACATATAACAGTGGTAGCCATACACTGCATATTGTAGCATATAGGTCACTGTTAAGCACATATGATACTTCTGTATATAACTTAAAAAAATGTGCATGTATATTTTTATAGCTGTACCTGAAAAGTATAGAAGGAGAAGGAGAAGTAGAAGTGATAATAAACTAAATTGTTTGCTTTGTCTTATTAAACGGTATCTCTTTGCATTTTTGAACGGTTCATATACTTTAAATGAAAATGAAATGGAGCGTTCATTATTTTTTTTTTGGTTGTTGTTTATTTGTGTAGTTTTAAAGAACATAGGACTACTCTGTGCTTTTGCCTTCTTCATTGCCATTACAGTGAGTTTCAACTCAAGATTTACCAGTAGTTTTGAAAAATTTCAGTGATATATTTGATCATATTATACCCTATTTCTAGATTTGTGGCGGAACTTGTATACTTCAAATGTTGGTATTGTAACACAAGAGTTGTTATACACGTACTCTCAGATAACACATGATGCTTTATATTTGGACATGGTTCAATTTTCCAGTCATCTTTTAAGCATTAGGAAATGGTCCATTTTGGTAAATGTTAGAGTTGAAGTGCTCCATCATTAGCTGTTAGCAATGTTTTTAGGCCTTTCTTTGTTTGTTTCAGTGAAAAAAATACAAGAAAGTTCTTCATCAGCTGTGTTGAGACTTAGGAGAATAAAAAGTTACATGTTTACTCTTACCATGTTCTTCACATTGCGAACGAAGTCTGAAGAAATTTGTATTTTGCTTCCAGCAGAGTCAACAGATTGGTTGCTCCTTACAGCACATTTCTTCACTGTTTATTACTGTAGGTCCCTTTTAGTGCTACAATGTCACCTGTTCGTCTGCATTCATCCAATCCCAACCTTTGTGCAGACATTGAATTTCAGACTCCCCAAAGCCATGTAACAGACCCCCTGGAGTGCTCCACTGAGTACATGAAGCTTCAAGAAGAATTCTGCCTGATGGCACAAAAAGGTAACTGGAAATGTCAAACTTAGCCTTTATTGTGCTTCTTCGTTGTGTTAATTTTTTGTCTTCACTTTGCTATGGCCAGGGCATTCATCTGCATTAGCTGATACTGCATAACGATTTTTAGCTGGTCGGGTGGCTTGCATAAAGATGATGTGTATTATTCTTCTTATGTTTTCCATGGACATCATGAATATAGAGATAGGTAGACTCTCTTTTTTTAGATGTCTTCTGAACTACTTTCTGCATTTTGTAAATATGTGACTGAATTTGCAAGAATTTTTTTTCTAAGTAAAATGCTTTATTTCTGCGCAAAGATTGATCAAAATGTCACTGCTACATATAATGTGCAATTCATTTATGTAGAATGTTTTCTATTTCAGTGGAAACAACAGAAGAGCTTAGCACTTAAAAAGGAAGAGCTTATTTCTTGAATGTACTTTAAAATTGCTGCTTTATTGCAGATCAATGAATGGTCCTACAGACTGTAAAGTACTATTTTAAAAGGGTTTATAATAAAACAAACACAGGAAAAATGTGACACTGATGTCTTAAAAAAATGTCAAAAACGTGTCTAAAGGTCAGGTAATCATCTTAGTGCAATATTAAGACTTAGCAGGACTAACTTTTTTTTTTTCTGCTACTCTGAAAAGAAAAATTAAAAAGGAGAAGAACACACATTGGATACAGGTTTTCCAAATATGCACCCTTCCATGTGTTCAGCACCAAGAGTATGCTCAGATGACCTATATGTGAACATATAGTATGCACACTACAACCCGATGTTGTGTTTGTACTTAATTTGGCGCGGATTAATTGAAGTTCGTGTCTTTGTTTCAAATTTCTGTAACAGTAGGTTGGAAATCTCACTGTCTGTATTGCTGAAACATTGTAATAGATGTCAATGTGCAGTCCTGTAGCTGAGGAAAAACTTTTTACTTTTTTTCTTCTTCCTTAGTGCATTCTCTTTTGAAGTCTGCCTTTAACAGCATAGCTATAGAGAAGGAGAAGCTTAAGCAGATTGTTTCAGAGCAGGACCTTACAGGCCACAACACTCAAATATCACACCTCAGACAGTCCCTCTCTCAGGTATGTTCATGATTTGATTTCAAGCACATGTAGGTTGCCAGATGCACTAATTCTTTTATATTTTGACCATTTCCTAAGGTAGAAGGAGACAAGAAAAAGCTAGGTTCTTTACCAGAACTATGTCATACATTGTGCATGTGGAGGTGAAGGATATCATCTGTTTGTGTAAGCATGTATCTGTTATGATTTTCCAAAGTAAAGAAAAAAGATCAAGTGTTTTAATAAAAATGCTGGATATCCTTCCTGGAGCTGTTTCCAGCACAGCTAAGGAGATATTCTTTTCTTCATTAAGTTTTAAATTTTGACCATATCTTTTCAGATTTCTTTTATATGTCCGTGTCTTTAACTGCAAAAGGAATTATGAATTATAGGATAATCATGGATAAACAGGATTTTCAGATATCCGCCTGTTACACTCTTGTGTCTCTCCCACTTAAGCAAAAGGAAAAATTGTCATTTGCTTTAGTGGGGAAGAAGAGGTAAAATGACAGTAAGTCCTCAGCTTGCAAAATACTTGTGCCAAACGGGTGAATATTTTCTTCTTGTTCTGGCCTCTAGGATCAGTCTAAAAGTCACTGTCACACATTAGTTCATAGACTCAGTGGGGAATAGGTGGAAATTTGACCTTAGTCAGGTGGGTTTGACCAACCTGTTGACCAGGTTTGAGCAGTTTAAGAAGCTTCTGCCAAGCTGCTCTTGACCTTCTGTTCCTGGTAGATAGCAGCTGTGAACATGCCTAGACTGTTTCCAAACAAAGCAAAATGGGGTAATTTGAACTGTTTAGTGACAATTTAAGCTAACCGGTTTTACTTTGGCCCTACTTTGTTTCAGTACATTTATGCAATCTAGGGAGAGGCAGAAGAAGATTCATACTCCATTATAACAGTCATTTTGTACTAGAACAGTCTGTTGTTCATTTCTGTAGTCCTCAGTGTGGGGTATATATTAGGATTAAGTCAGTTCATGTTCTAGGTATGTAACATACTCTGCTTTTTCCAGATTTCAGAATCTTGCACCTGAGTATTTCTAGGTAACAGACAGTATGTACCCAAAATTATAATCTGAGTTTTGAAAAAGGAGAAAAATCAGATACCAGACACCAGTTGAATTCTATTAGGATTTGTGACACTGTGATGAATTGGTAGCTTGAAATGAGTGCACACATGCAAATATACTAAATTAATCTGAACAGGCAAACATCCGATGGTACTAGCAATTATGTTGCTTTTGCTGGAAAGTAAGCAATTTCCTTTTGCAGGCTCCAAGTGCTGATAACCTTCGTTCAGAAAGGACTGTAGTTGTAAACCAAGAATTGCCTCTTTGGGCATTTTGCAGGTAGTTCCCATTGTTCTGCAGTTTTGTTGCAGCATTCACTCCCCATGTCTATAATCTGTATCACCCACCAGTATACCTGCCAAAGAGCTATCTGAAGAATTAAGATAGAATGCCACTCTTGCATTGTGGGGGAATATCTGTCCCCCCTGCCTTCTGAAAATCTCTGAAAGCAAACCAGCCAAAAGATTAAGTCATATTAGGGAGGATCTCAAAATTTGTATCTCTCTAGAAATGGAAGAAATTAGGTTTTGTGATCTCTTAGGAAATTGCTGGGAAGACGCTACTACTTTTTTTTTTTTTTTTCTTCTGTTTAACATTTACTTTTTAATTTTAAATGAAATGTGCAATTTTTATTTTAAGGCTCTCAACCAGAATGCTGAACTAAGAAGTCGCTTGAACAGAATACATTCAGAATCTGTTATTTGTGATCAGGTTGTCAGTGTAAATATTATCCCTAGCCCTGATGAGGTAAGCCTTTGGCCTTTAATGGATTTAGAGTACAATCAAACCTTGCTAATTCTCACTGATGGCTGAAACATACCTGGCAAATTATAGGATTTTTCAGATTGGCAAAAGTTTGGAAAAAGTCATACATAAAATACAACTTCTGTTTTTTATTTTGTATATGTCAGATCTCATGAAAGAACTCAGCTTGGTCTCTGCAGAGAAACAGGGAAGGACTCCAGTTTTGGAATAGTGATTGTTGACTGTGGGGATTAGTGAGGTTTTACTGTATTTGAATGTAACATAGTAGCTAACCAATTTGATATCTTAGCTTCTTGTCAACTCAGCAGAGCAGTTTAGTATTTAATGGCCTGATCATGCAAGTGCTCAAATGACCTGATGTTTAATATCTTTAATGACACTGCTGAATCAAAAGGTTCAGTCTGTGAACCAACCATTATACTAATATGACATTTGCAACATCTACTCATTCTTTTTTTGCTTTCCTCAGTCAACAGATTACCAAACATTTGTATTAATAATGTGTCAGGCTTCCCTCATGAGAAGGACAAATCTGAATTTGCAAGCTGTAATATGTTACTATTAATGTAGTCACTTTGACAGCCATTCTGCTTGCATTTTACCAAAATATTTTTTCTGTAATTTCCACTAATTTTTTTCTATACCTATGCCATTTCAGTTATAATATTCTTGTCTTCTATCTCTTACAACAAGAATGGAAAGTAAAAAATCATGTTTCAAATTACTTTTGTTTCCTTTTTGAAAAATGTCTAAACAATTTTTCCATGAGTCAAGCATTTTGGAGGCTAGCAAGAGAAGACAGAGGTAAAGCGATGCCACAGCACAGTAATCTGCTGTGAAGTTCTGAGCAATCACCATCTCTTCTGTTTTCTGTTTTTTTGTTGGCTAGCTCTTTCTTTTTCATAAATATGTCATTAGCTTGGTACAAATGTGTCTGACTGAAGGAGTTTTTCAAAGAAGTTCCCAGATCTCTCATTCATTTCTTTTCTTGATTAGTTTATACGTATATAAACTTGCAGTGTGTAGTTAGTGCCTCTGTGAGCATCTTTTTCAGGTAGGGACATTTTTCCAAGTCCCCCTTGCTTATATAAAATGATAACATTTTAATAACTTCCTGTAAAGATAACAGTGAAATGCGGTTCTGTTCCAATTATTATTCCTCAAACCCCATAAACCACCTACAAACCTATAAGGCCAAGTGAAAAAGGAATGTTTTTGATCTCTTGGCCTGTTTATGATTTTTTTGTTGTTGTTATTGTTGTTAGTGCATTTGGAGGCAACTATGTGGAATAATTCTACAGGATTAAGTTGTCAGCAAAACCATTTGCAGGACTTCTATTGTAGGATTGATGGGGATGGAGTTGCAATTTGAAGAGTTAACTGTGTTTAGAGGGGCTTCAGTAGTTTAATCTCTATTATCTCCAAGAAGCAGCATGCTGTTTAAATTAAGGGATTAAGTCAGAAGCTGATTTCCCCATACAGCAGCAGTTCCTTTGGTGGAATGGTACAGAGAGAACATCTTGGTTTTTTTCCCCCCATCTTCTAAGTGATAGGCTGTAGGGTAACATGTTGAAATCCGGTGTTCCTCTCATCAGTAACAGGAAGAGGAAAATATATTCCACTATTTAAATTAGCTTGCCCCACTACTAATAGATACATAACACAACTTTGAACCCTTGCCTTTGTTGTTGAATTCTCTTTATAATAAACCATGGAGAGTTCATTCCCTTTAGCAGTATTGAGTCAGTGTTACTGACATAATTCAAATGACATTTTGAGTACAAACATGGAATAAAAGCACATGAATATGTATTATAGTCATCCTCCTGAATATTCAAAAACTTCAAACATCTATTACTAAACTGGTTCACAGGTGCATTTATTTTGAAAGTATCTTAGAACTCCTTGGCTTTATATTTTTGTTTTGGTTGTATCAAAGCTAGCTCCTAGTGATGTAATTATTTATGACCAGTTGTCTTTTCACCTGAATTTCATAGTTGAACTTGTCTGACACAATCCAGCTGTTACCTACAAAATCATTCCTCTGGACACAGGTCTAGATCTGTGATTATTCACACTGCTAAAACTCTGCAGTTGATGCTGAGCAGGCCTCTAATGAAGATGTGTATCTCACTGCCTGAAATGCACTTTATTTTGTAATTGTTAAAGTCTCATGAGTTAGGTACACAGAAAGCCCTACCAAAATGCTTTCTTTACTATCTGTCCTTATGTTTGTCGCAGAAAAAAATATTCAGTTGATTTACACCCTCTATGTATATTTCCTTTATATTAGAAATAATGCTTTTACTTTTCTGTGCTTTATTTACAGACAGGTGAACAAATTCATGTCAGTTTGCCATTGTCTCAGCAAGTTTCTAATGAGAGCAGGCTCTCTATGTCTGAATCTGTTTCAGAGTTCTTTGATGCACAGGAAGTGCTTCTCTCTGCCAGCTCGTCAGAAAACGAGGTAGGCCATGGCAGCATGCTGCAGCTTTACTGTTGGAAAGATTTAGGTGTTGCTACTTCTAGTGAATGATTTTTTTTTTTTTTTTAATTTTTTTTTTTTTTTAAATAATGCTACTTAGAATAAAGAGAACAGAACAGGTAAGCTGTAGATAAATGAACCTTAGACTCCCTTCTGATGGAGTATGGAAGTTAGTTTGATGAAGTGTAAAACTGGATTGAAAGTTGTTTGTATCAGTAGCTTATGTTCAGTACGTGTCCTTGCTAGACTATGGCCATTTCAGAGAAGGGTGATATAGACAGAAGCAATTAGGTCTGACTATGCAGTCAACTAATTTAGATTTTAAAATGTTATTTAAAAAAAAATTAAGTATGTATGTACAGTTATTCTCTGTAATCACAGAAGTAGGCAAGAGTCTGAAGAACTGTCTCACTCAAGCTCAATGTTGAAGCAGTCAGGTACAGGTCAGACTTGTGAATCATGTTGCTGCCCACAGCTTTCCTGTGCTATCCTGAATAAATTCTTGATTTTTAAAAATGTATTTATTTCTAAAAATACCTTTTTATAAAGCCACTGTATTGCTGTGGTCTATCACAGCTCTTCTGTAAGAAGAAATAAATGTGCCACCATGTTTTCTCGTTGACAAGGATTGCTCGTGTGCTAGGGTTGTTCATGTAAAGGATGGAATGATTCCTTATGTTATTGCATGTGGCAGGGGTAAAGTACGTCTGTCTCAATAGTCTGGATTGTCTATATTGGCATGGAAAATTTGTGTGTCTGTGTGACAAACAAAATAGAAACTATAAAGTCACCCTCAAATGGTGTAGGCCTTATGATAAATACTCTGTTATCAGTAAATACTGTAATATGTTTTAAAAGTAATATTTCTTGGGAAAAGAAAGTTGTTTAAAAAATATTCTTAAAAATAGCCTCAGCAGTGACGTGATTTTTGTTTTGCAAAATGATAGGTTGATGTTTATATAATTTTTTTGCTGAAACACAAGCTTGTTTTATTGTTTGGTTCTTTATGAAGAGCACAAATCTGACTCTTCTCACCCTCCATCCCCAGCACTTTACATTGTAAATTTCATGTTCATCTCTGATCTCATTTGAAGCCACCTTTTTGCAAATTTAATGTCTGTATTTAGTTTACAATAAGGAATTCAGAAACATAAGCAAAGCATAGCATTTGTATCGACACTTTTAGTGTATTGGCAGTGTGGGCTGACTGAAACATCGCATTGATTTAGTTAATAACTCTAATTAGGTAGAGATTATTTCTTTGAATATTTGTATTTCAAGTAATTATTCTTGTCTAATTTGTCACTGTCTTTAATAGGCATTTGACTTAATAGATATTTTATTTATGTCTTAGGCTTCTGATGATGAATCTTACATCAGTGATGTGAGTGATAATATATCTGAGGACAACACCAGTGTTGCAGACAACATTTCTCGGCAAAGTATACTGCTGTGTTTTAAACTTTGGGAAATTACATTGGTTATGTTTGTGTACCAGGTTTACTGCATGTTTGTACAAGATTAAGCTGAAATCAGCACAGTTGATTTTAGCTTGCTTGCTCTGTTGGTAATTTGGTTTAATGGATATATCTGTTTTCCTTACTCTAGTGCTTTCTTACAATATTTTTTTCCCTTCCCAGTTCTTAATGGTGAGCTAACAGGAGGCGCCTTCAGGAATGGACGAAGAACGTGTCTCCCCGCTCCCAGCCCTGACACCAGTAACATAAATCTGTGGAATATTTTGAGAAATAATATTGGCAAAGATCTTTCCAAAGTATCCATGCCAGTCGAGCTAAATGAACCTCTGAATACCTTGCAACATCTTTGTGAAGAGCTGGAATACAGTGAACTCTTGGACAAGGCTGCTGAGACAGATGATCCTTATGAACGTATGGTAATAAATTTAGTGTAGCACTTGTTATGTTTTTATTGAAAAGGGACCTGTTGAGTGAAGGTCTTTGCAGGGTCCTCTCTTGCTTTTTCTGTTCACAAACAGACCTCCCTCCTGTGTCAGGTGAATGCTGCTGATAGGTATAGGTGGTAGGTTTGATCTGGATGAGGCTGAGGGACTTTTCTTGACTTCACACCAAGTCCTGCAATTGTAACTCATTGATGAGGAGACTGATTTCACTCTGTAGGGCTGTATATATCAGCATTGGCAGTTTCTAACCCTGCAGCATCCTTTCCTGGCTTTCCGTGATGAATTCTGGCAGCCTCCAAGAGCTAATCAAGTCTGTGGCTGGCTTATGATCAGTGTAGGTGTCAATAAGGTAGCATCCTAGGGCATTTCTAATACAGAAGTTCCAGAACACCAACACAGACTTTGCCTGGGCACCCTGACTTCCACTCCCCTGCAACTCTGTCATTTGTTTGTTTTTTTTTTTTAACTGACAACAAACAGCCTGTGTTCAACTTGCAAGGTGTTTTGATCTGTTACGTCTCCTTTTGCTAAGAAGAAACAGGGAAAAGCTGTTAGAAGAATGTTGGCAGTGTTGTTGCTGAACTTATCTACTGTTCCCTGGTATGGGTTGGCAGCACTGTGGATAGCTGGGAGAAGAGAAGTTGCCTGTGGGTGCCATATAGCCACACACTTAGGCCCATGAACTGCCATGTTCATGTGATCTGCAGGAGAGTAAGGGTTTCTAAACACTGGTATCTTTTGCTGTCCACTGAAGAAATTGGACCAGTCTTATTATTTATCATCACATGCTATTTGCTGTTTTCCTACAAGACTCCTTATGTCTACAAACGGGAGATCCTGTAAGGACTGGGCATGATTGTACTGAGTAAAGCAAGCTGTTTGCCTGTAGGACTCAGTCTTCTTTGTTGAATAACTTGGAAGGTGATTATTGAAGGCCTCCATAGAGTTCAGGAAGGAAAAGCTATAATGCAACTGAAGGCTTCCTGGAAACCAATGCAATAGCCTTCTGTGATGGTATGACTGGCTGGGTAGATGAGGGGAGAGCTTAGGAAGTGTGGGTTAGATGAGTAGACAGTGAAGTGAATTGAGAACTGGCTGAACAACAGAGCTCAGAGTGTTGTGATCAGCAGTGCAGAGTCTAGCTGAAGGCCTGTAGCTAGTGGAGTTCCACAGGAGTCAGTACTGGGTCCAGTCTTTTTTAACACATTCATCAGTGACCTGGAAGATGGGATGGAGTGTAGTCTCAGCAAGTTGGCTGATGATGCAGAACTGGGAGGAGTGGCTGACACACCAAAAGGCTGTGCTGCCATTCAGTGAGAGCTGGACAAGCTGGAGAGTTGGGCATAGGGGAACCTAATGAAGTTCAACAAGGGCAAGTGTAGAGTTCTGCACCTGGGGAGGAACAACTCCATGCAGCAGTACGGTTAGGGATTGATGTGCTGGGAAGCAGCTCTGAGGAGAAGGACCTGGTAATCATGGTGGATAACAAGTTAACCATGAGCCAGCAGCGTGTGCTTGTGGCCAAGAAGGCCAATGGTATCCTTTGGTGCATCTTAGAAAAGTGTGACCAGCAGATTGAGGGAGGTTCTTCTCCCCCTCTACTCCGCCCTAGTGAGGCCACATCTGGAGTATTGCGTCTGGTTCTGGGGTCCTCAGTTCAAGAGAGAGCTGCAAAGATGCTGAGGGGACTGGAATATCTCTTAAGAGGAAGGGTCGAGAGCCCTGCATCTGTTTAGCCTGGAAAAGACTGAGAGGGGATCTTAGCAATGTTTATAAATATCTAAAAGGCAGGTGGCAAAAGGAGGGGGCCAGACTCTTTTCACTGGTGCCCAGGGATAGCACAAGGGGCAATGGGCACAAACTAGAGCAAAGGAAGTTCATCTGAACGTGAGGAAAAAGTTCTGTACTGTGAGGGTGACAGAGCACTGGAACTGGCTGCCCAGAGTCTCCTTCTCGAGAGATACTCAGAACCTGCCTGGATGGTGATCCTGTGCAACCTGCTGTAGGTGAACCTGTTTTAGCAGCAGGGTTGGACTAGATGATCTCCAGAGGTCACTTCCAACCACTACCATGCTGTGATTCTGTGAAACGTGGATTCAGTTCCCTTCTCTGCTACAGCTACCTAGTGCAATACTGGAGATACAAACCAGATTTTTAAGCACCACCTTAAAAATGCAAATCACACACCCAGGCTTGAGGCATGTGGGATTATTTGGCAGAAGTGCTGAATACCCAAGCATCACCCACTGTGATGTATATGTGGCCTGCTTCATAACTGTTCTCTGAAAAGTCAGAAATTTGCTATCCTAAATAAGCACTCGAAAGTAGTGGAAACTTTTTTCTTCTCACTTGTTCTGTATATGATAACTATAGTAAACCCCCTCATTTCTCTGTAGTGTCCATAATTAAATTAATAAAGATGATTTTGGAAGAATGAAGGTTTTTCCTATTGAAGAAAAGCCCACAAAAGAGTGTTAATTCTGTTGATGCTTTATTTATAAATAAGATGAAATGAGTAGAGAATGGAGCACCCATTGCACAGTGGGAGTAAAAGCTTACACAAGCATTATGCACTTGCCAGCATGTGGAGAGTGGGATCTGGTTAAGGTTGCCCTGCTCCTAGCAGGTTATCCATAGCTGAGTGATTTTTATATCACCATATTGTTCTTCTGAAGTTTTGTTTTGACTTCTGAGTGCCTGTTGTGTTTTTTTAATATTTATTCACGGGGAGCATAGACAAGAGCTGGGCCTGTGTTTTAGGTCATTAATAATAAGCCTGGTCAAAGGTAGAAAAACAGTATCTTGTGCAGATGGTTATTTTAGGGGACTGTTTAAAGAGCCTGACTGAGATCACAAAGAAAAATTATACAAATTACATCAACAAAAGAAATAGAATTTATACTGGTTCTGGCTGGGATGTATGGCTTCACTCTCAGGCATGCCTCATTAATCCAGATGTCACTCTGAGTGGAGTGAGTTGTGTGATACTTCATAACAGTGGAATATACACAAGAATCTCTGCCAGTTCTTACTTATGTTTTTGTCTGTATTTTCACAGGTTCTCATTGCTGCTTTTGCAGCATCGGGGTATGCCTCTACGTACTTTAGAGCAGGAAGCAAGCCATTTAACCCAGTGCTTGGTGAAACTTATGAATGTATTAGAGAAGACAAAGGATTTCGATTTTTCTCAGAGCAGGTAAAGCTTCTTTCCAGAGAGCTACTCCTGGTTAGATTTAGATTTTGGGTTCTTTGTTTTGTAGATTAATTTATTTTTTCTTTCTAGTTAGAATGGTCTACTTTCTTAGTAGTAAAGAAAGGTTGGTAGCATGAATGAACTTTGTTAGATGCTGGAAGGTATATATTTTTTATAGTAATCACAAGGAAGTGTTTTAAGTACAAACTTCAGTCGCATCCGTTTTCATAGCAACACAGACTAAAAATAGTGTGGGCTATTTAGTATTCTCATATTGCAGTTACAATTGTATTGCCTTAGAAAGGAAAATGAATGAGTTTTAACTCAGCCAAATTGTTTTCCAGGTTAGCCACCATCCTCCAATTTCAGCCTGTCACTGTGAATCGAAGAACTTTGTGTTTTGGCAAGGTATACTTTCTCAATTCAAAAGCATAAACTCATCTCTTTTTTAGCAAGTAATACTTTTGTCTGCACAAGCTGTTTTGCATTTGGAACTTACTCAAAATTTCTATGCTTATTATTTTTGTAGTAACATTTTACAAACTGATGCTTTGAATTATTTCACTCCAAATTCTCATTCTTAACAGTGAGCAAACATGTTACAACTTCCCTTGTCATTTGGAGTCTATTTATAATTTTCTCCTTAAAAGCTTTTTACCATGAAAATTATTACTTTTTACAAACACAAGCATTCTTTTTTTACAGAGTTGAACAAGCAGCTCTTTCTTTCCTTCTTTGTACTCGTATATGCATTTAATTTCGATTGAGTGTTTTCCTGAGAGATCTGACAATAATGTAGCACAGGCATGACTCCTAGAAGAAAATAAAACTTATATTTATTTTTTCTGACCTAATGTCAGAATGTTTTGTTTGTTTGTTTCATGGCAACCTCATATTGTTCAGTTTAAACCAGATGGTCTAGCACAGATCATCTTGTGTGTGCCACCAGATCACTTCAGGGGGGAGACTTTGGTCTTTTCAGTTTTGTAAATCTTTGACTATTATATTCAGATATCAGGTGGAAAAACAAATTCTGGGGGAAATCAATGGAAATTCTGCCAGTTGGAACCTTGAATGTGACTCTTCCAAAGTAAGCTACTGTCTTACTTCCTTTTGCTTTCAGTCTTTGCTGCAATCTGTGGTGTGTTGTGAAAGAACTGGGGGAAGTGTATCACATCACATGAATTGCACTGTTGAGAGTTAATGCCTAGCCCAAATCTCTCCTTAGTGTATGGGTGGGGATACTGATGCATTTTAGAGCCTGAAGATCTGTTTGGGTTTTTGGAGGATGCAATAGACAGAGTGGGACAGAAACGTTTTGGGAGAGAGGACCCGTGTTTTACATGTACAGTAGTGATCAGCTGTTCAGAACAAGGCTGCAGGATAGGACTCTCAGCAGCTAGTACTTTCTCAGTAGTGCTCAGTGTTCCCTCAAAAACAACCACTGGTAACAACATAAGGTTGTTTTTCAGAATGTAGGTAAGCAAAAACATGTTCTTCAGATGATGACAGAGTAGTGAGAAGTTGTTTCACCACAGGTGAGAGCAGCTGCAAGTGGTAAATCCTGACAGTATGCAAGGAGAGGATACATTAAACATGTCTGCTGGTTTTGCAGTATTATTCCTGCTCCTTTATGTTGCAGCCAACCTTTCTTTATGCGTCTGACAGTATGGCATCAGTCCACTTCACCTCTTCATCCATCTTATGAAACTGAAGTAAGGGCACTCAGGAACATTTTTAGTGTTTGTGTTCATGTTTGCCCCTCATCTCTGAAGGAGAACGTGCTTTGCACGATATAATTCCCTCATTTTATTCCTGTGTGTGACAATAGAGATGCTTTGACTCTTATTAGTCCTAACAGAGGGAAAGGAATGATGTGCCAGTGAGCTCCTGCTTCCTACTTCCTTTCTACCTCCTTTCCAAATTTATTTTCCTCTATTGTAATTTAATTACATTGTGTGCTTATAGCCTCAGTTCAGCCTTATGTTGATTTTTGGGTTGCTGTTCTGCCCCTAAAGGAGTTGTGGCCAAAGCACATAATAGCTCTTAGGACAGTGAATATGCCGTTCAGGGCTTCAGTGGCTCTTGTCTTGATTTGTTCACCATTCTTCAGTTCTCTGCACTAGAGCTTAGGTGAGCTCCTCTATAGAGGATTAATAATGTACCCAGAACCATTGCTTTGTTAAACCAAGTCGTCGTTTAAAAAGTATTTAAGCAATATGATCTTTATTTATTATAATGGAGATTTTTTTTACCTTTTTCTTCATAATGGTTATGATTAGTATATGTTACCAAATACTTGTTAATCTGTTCTTAGGTATGGAGACTACTATGTCTGGAACAAAGTCACTACTTGCATACATAATATTCTTAGTGGAAGGAGATGGATTGAACACTATGGAGAGATAACTATCAGAAACACAAAAAGCAGTGTGTGTATTTGTAAACTCACATTTCTCAAGGTAACCTATGTATTCTAATACATATCGTATGTTCATAAAGCTTTGTATTTTTAGCATGCATCAAGCTGTTTATTCACTATTTCTAAAATCCACATTCCACATTTTGTCATAGCAACATTTGTAAATATGTAAATTATCAAATGAGAGTGCTGTGTTAAGTAGTATGACTATTCCACTGAGCATTTGATATCAGTGTTGCATTGAGGTACAGCAATGTGCTATACTGTTGTTGATTTTAGGTTAAAAATGAAATGTTGAAATTTCTGTTATCACAATAAAAACACAACATCACTGTAGACTTCTGTGCCATTTTACTTCTGCCTTTACTAGAATTTGACAGTTAGTATTTTCTCTCTTTAGATAAATAATGCTGCTTTGGTTCATAGTATTTGAATATCCAGGCAAGGACCATATCTAAAAAAAGATGACTGTATAGCTATGTTGCTATCAATTATTTTCCCTAAAAATAAATTTGTCTTCATATAGCAATAAAATGCATCAGTTTGATTGCAGTGCTAGCAATGATGCATTACTGTAAAGTTGAAATTCATGTTTTGATAGATGTTCTGAGAATGGGCAATTGGATCAGTAGGTGAAGGTATAAGAAATAAGTGTGTCTAAGAAATGCAAAACAGAGAAGAGAAACAGAAAATGACAAATAACAAATAATACTGGCTGAACGTCTTCCCTCCTGCTAACAGTAGTGTGCAGCATGTGTCAAAGTCTCCCCTTACATGTATGGGGGTATTCAGTATTTCTTCATGTGGAAAGGACAGAGTTGATTTGCTCTGATCTTGCAGCTTTTGAAGTGTCTTTCTGCTGAATTATGTGGGATTTGGGTTAATGAACAACAATATAGTTCCCAGATGTGCAGATAATTTAAATAGTTTTATACCAAAACCACATAACAAATTATTCAGGGTTTCTCTTATTCTCATATATTAATTCAGATCATCCGAATTTCAAATTCTGATACTTTTGGTTCCATGTGAGTTGTTTCAATACAAAATTTGGGCAGTCGGTGACACATATTAAGATTCATGAAGTATCCGTATTGGTACAATGGGTGATGTGAAAAACAGTGTGAATGAGTAATTCTTTTTTAAACGTGCAGGTGAACTACTGGAATTCAAATGTAAATGAGGTCCAGGGTGTTGTGATAGATCAGGAAGGGAAGGTGGTTCATCGCCTTTTTGGGAAGTGGCATGAAGGCCTTTATTGTGGTGTTGCACCTTCAGCCAAATGCATATGGAGGCCAGGTAAGAGGCTTGTAATAAATGCTGTCCTGCACTGCAGTGTGACCCTGAACTATGTAAAGCTGGTGTAGCCATCGTTTTAAGTACACAGAATTCTACTGGGGAAATTAATTTTTGAGCTACACAAATAAACAAGAATTTACATGAGTTTATAATAATGGTAAATGGAAATGTTCTTACAGAGTATCATCTTCTACATCTCAGCATGACTTCTGGTCAAGTATTCTGGGGTCTTGTGATCAACGGAAGAATAAAATTAAGAAAAAAAATGGTAACTGGACCTGCCTACCTTCTCTAGAGAGTAGGGTAGCTTATTTGAATTCGACAAATAGGAGGTGCCAGTGAGCTTGTTGTCTTAATGCTTTACTAGCCTAAAGGATTGGTCTTCAGAGATAGTGAGCTCCTGTGATTTTCAGGAGCTGATTTCAACTTCCTTACTGCTTGCTTAGAGGCATTGGGGTTGAATTATTCATCCTTTGCACTTATAATATCATTCATACGTGCAGAGTGATTATCCAGGAGTTGTCATTATTGTTAGTATTTTGAACCGTACTCTGTACTGATAGTGTTTTGAGTGTTCCTTTACACCTTACTCCCTGAATGTCTGGTCAGGCTACTGTTATGGCTGAAAGTGTTGGACTGTGCTGAATCAGTCTGCAAGTGAGGGTTATGTTCTAAAATAGTTAAGGTTAGCTTTTATACAGATTTGATAAGCCCACTTTCCAGGGAACAGGAAGCTTTAACTTGAAGACAATAATTTTTATTTAAAATGGAAGGGAGATGAAAAAACGTTTTGAATCTACTAGCATGTCGTTACAAACTCTACAGGATAAGCACTTGGAATTAATGTTTTAGTGAATGTTGTTCCACCTAGAGAATAGCTTTTGTTGCTTTTGAATTGCAAGTAAGAGTAAAACATAGTAATATTGTTGCTGTTAACATTTAATAAATAATCTCTTGCATATTTAGAATAGTAGTTTAAAAAGCTTTTTTCTTTCTCATACATATTCATACAGGCTCCATGCCAACCAATTATGAACGTTATTATGGCTTTACAAGGGTTGCTATTGAGCTCAATGAACTAGATCCATTACTGAAAGATCTTCTTCCTACAACAGATGCACGATTCAGGCCAGACCAAAGGCAAGAATGCTTATTTATGCACTTAATATTTGGCTTAGTTTGAGTGCTGATTTTTTGTCTGTGTCATCACTACAGTTTGAACTAAGCTTTGGAGGATTCTTCTAGCAAAGAAGGTATTCAGTATTTCAATCAAATTTCTGCTTTACCCGGCTGAGGGAAAGTAGAAAGCATCTTGGTATCATAGAGCTATAGTGCAATCTTCGGGCAGAGGTTGGATTCAAGATACTGTAAAGACAGGCTCTGAATTTATGCCCTCCTGCTGTGAATGGAGACAACATTAATTCCCTCTTAATCCTCAGTTCATAGTAGTTCAGTGTTTGTGATACACTGAAGTTACTGAAGAAAGCGTATGCCTTAGCATACATAGGTCATGTAACTGGGGAGTCACATCTTGGTTATTCTCATGAGGTTAGGACTAGATCTAAAAGTGGGTATGACACAGACAAGAGTCTTGGCTTCTGCTTGTCTTTTATGATGTTGGTGCTAGAAAATCCCTTGGTCTAGACACTATGATTGCTATAGAACCTGTTGTTATTCATACAGGCTTCTGGAAGAAGGAAATATAGAAGCAGCAGCATCCGAGAAACAAAGAATAGAGGAACTCCAGAGAGGTCGGAGGCGATATATGGAAGAAAACAGCATTGAATATGTACCCAAATTTTTTAAGTGAGTCTCTCTTGATTCCAGTAGTAAATCTGTAGTAGTGTGACTGGAAAAAGTACTGTGAGAGTTACCAGCAACATAGTCTAAATGTCATAGTGTAAGTTGTGAAAGTCTGGAGAATGGCAATTTTAAGAAAAATAATTAAACACCTGATCTCTGTCTGAAGCAATTTTTACGTAGTTTAAAGCTTCATAATTGAAAGGTATTTTCTCACAATGGGCAACCACTACACAAGTCTGCTGCACCCTTTAGACAACGTTCTTTAGCTTTGAAGGAGAATAGAAGCATAATAATAGGATCCAAGATTCAACTGTTATTGTTTTAAGTGATTGCATAAGCAGTGTAATAAATGGTAACCTGAACAAGATCATACATACATATATATATATATATATTTATATAAAATGCATATATAAATGTGTATATATATATATATATACACTTAAAGAACAGTTATGGAATTTTTTTTGAGTGGAGGGAGGGTAATTTTTGTTTGATTTGTTTTGTTTTTAATTAAGCTTTCTTCTGAAACAAGGGGTAGTCACACCAAATAGCCTGAATTTTAGCATCAGGAATCAAAAGTGAAAAGATTGAACATGCTAGATGTGGTTTTGTAGTGGAAGATGAGCAAAATACAGAGGAGAAAAACAATATAGGTTGTAAAAGGCTTGCATACTGCAGGCTAGATCTCTTGGTTGATCCCCTGCACATATTCAGAATCTGTAATGGCCAAGGAGGATTTACGTGGCCTTAAGACCTGCTCACACAGACCAGACAACACATCTGCCATCTTGGCTGTTTTCTAAACCTTCCACTTTAGACATGGGTAGAGGTTCATTTTTATCTTTAAATACCTGGCTGTTCTTATGTCCTTTAGAAATATGAAATCAAATTTGTTATTGGGTTAGATCAGAGAAGTATGAAATTTGATTTCATATTGCATAATAGCAGAGATCTGTGGTGAGACCTTTTTTCCTCTCTCTTCTTTTTCATTTTTTTGTTTCCTTTCTACAGAAAAGTTATCGATGCCAATCAAAGAGAAGCCTGGGTTACCAATGACACCTATTGGGAACTGCGAAAGGATCCTGGCTTCAGTAAAGTAGAAATTCCTGTACTTTGGTAAACTGAGAATGTACATCTAGTAAACATATCACTCTGAAGAAAAAAATAACTATGCACAATATGTTTCTTATAGCTAACCGTGGTTTGTGGGTCTACGGGAAAACCTGTCATTCACATTTATATTCATCTTTATAACGGACATTTGGAAGTGCATTAGACCAGGCCCCTGACCACTTCTGGATCTTTTTAATTTTGCAGCAGCCATTAAAAAAAAAAAGAAAAAAAAAGAAAAAAAAAAAGAAAGAAACAGAAAACCTTTAAAAGTTTCATATGCTGAAAATTCAGAACAAATGAAGCAGATGAGTAATCCAAAGTAATTCGGAAGAGGTGGCAAATGCAAAACTGCAACCGGTGCTTTAAAAAGACATTAAGAGTAATGTAATTTAAATGAGAAAAAAAAAAAAAGGGAAGAAAAAAGAGAAAAAAATCCATTTTGTTTCAACTATTTTTGTTAAAAACTCTTCGGTCACAACACTGTTATTTCTGGCTTCAGGTTAGTCCTTTGGTGTGATGTGCTTGGACTGGCCTTTGTCAAACAGATATGCTTTTCCGGAAGCTGTTCCCATTCATATGCCATTGTTCATGCCTTAAACAAAATATGAAGATGTACAGTAAGGAATTTTAAAATATGTATGCTTAGGCTTGTGTGAAGGGCAGACTTTTAAAGCACTAGAATTTTATCATGATAAAAATATTGGAGAGCCTGCAGTATTTAAAATGAAAAGACAACCAAACATCTAACTGTATTTCAGAAGACTGAGATATACTGTACATGCTTTAGCTTTGAGAAGCTGGCTGTATAATGAAGCTGAGAAGAAAATGTGAACTAAGTTTGAGACAATTTTGGTGAATGTCTGTGAATTGCTAGTCAGAAGGTTCATATTCTGAACGATTGATGCTGAGATGCAATCATCACTTTGACCACTGGCTGGACATAATCTCACGGTGAATCTCATTTCCCCGTAACTATTTATACAATTAGAATTCCCTGAAGCTTTTGAACAATATTAAAAGCACAGAAAGATTTCATGGGAAGGTCTCTGGCCTCTCTCCAGAAGCTGTGTAGTACTGTAACTGCAACTATTTTCTGCCACATGCACACCCCTTTTAGTTTACTGGCTCTCTTTTCTTCTCCATCCACATTTGGTTTGTGGTGTTTTGTTTTGTTTTGTTTTGTTTTGTTTGTTTGTTCAAGAACCAAATCTTTTATGTGTTGCTAAGCCTCAGTTAATATACGTGGGAGAAAGCTTGGCACTTTCTATTTTAAAGTCTCAAACATTAAACTGTAGGAGGACAGATTTTGATAAAAGGTAAGGAAAGTAATTTTATTAGCTAAAAACGGCATTCCGTATGTTATGATCTAGTCTTCCATTTATGCATGTACCAGGCTCTGATGATAGATTAGATTTCATGCATATACACTGTATTTCTTTTTACACGTACACAGTGTACATAGTGCACTTGAATTTTTCTATTTAAGATTGATTCTGGTACTGAAACTTGACAAAAACAGCTGTGTGATCCTGCCAGCAGAGCTGCTTGACCAGTTATCAGTAGATCGCCACACATACCCAGCTCTCCACCTGCTTCTTCCATTTGCAGTCTACAGAACTGAGATTACTTTGCTTATTTAATATACATTTACTTCTCCTGCTGGTTTGTATGACAAAGCAACTAGCAGAGCACCTAGCTACTAGTGAATTCCAATTTCTTCACACAGTTTCGTTATCAGGAAGAACTATGAAAACCTAAAGAAAATCCTAAGTAAACTTTTTAAGAATTGTGGATGTTCATGAATTGCTTGTGAATATTTGGTATAAAATCCCTGGGTTGCTTACAGATATTTGGCATTAAAGAAACCTGTGTTCAGATTAACAGAGAATTTTGAATTATTCAAAGAATGATGTATTTTTCTTTCCTCATTGAATGTGATTTTTTTTTTTTAAGGTCTGCAATTATTATTATAGGAAAATGAAAATATATAAAAGTTTGGGGGTTTAATTTTATTTAGTTAACTTTATCCTACTTATTTTAATGGCATTGCACTATGAATCAAATTGGCACATTGTGTGCAAAATAGCAATTAATTAGTTTGTGTCACTTTCCTTAAAAACAAGATTATTAAGCATTTTCCCACCTCATGCTCCAGCCTTTGTATGTGGATATTAGAAAGCATTACATGTATATGACTGCTAGTACATTGAGGGACAAAAACTGCATGTCCTCAAATTTTTTTTAATTTTTTTTTTATTTAAATACAGAAATAAGGTCTTTAGTTTTACATTGTTCTGCTAGTGCTTTGTGTGAATATCATTATTTGCAATGCAAAGTGAAACTTGGTGAACACTAAAGATGCTATCACCGATTTAATTATTTTTTACAATTGCTTATTTGACATTCTTTGACAGAAAAATAATGGGTTTAGAATAAAAAAAATCTTCGATATAGTAAATCTTTCTTTTGAAGGCATTTCTTAAGCCTACTGAATGTTAAATTAGTTAATTGGTAAGTAGAGGAAACACAAAGCAATGTATCACAAAATATTTGCAGTCCCTACCAGAAACTGAAAAGTGCTAGCAGATGTGACATAAAGCAGTTGCTTACAGTGCAGGATTCTCTGGATTCTATGTAAAATATTTTGTTAAAGTTTTCCTGTACCCTTGAGGGACATGGCATATTTTATGCTGTTTCTAAAGAGAATGAGTTAACAGAGGATAGGTATGGGGGCTTCTATACAAATGATAATTTTTAGACAACCTGTGAAATTTCACCTGCACTGAGTCGTGGGGGTAGTGGGCTTTCCACAACCCCTGCCAGTGTAGCCCAGAATGGGGCTTCCCATACTGCAGTGAGGACTCACTGTTGGCTCCTTTGCAGCCTTTGGCACGCGTTTTAAGTTCTTGCTGCTTTTTGACTGGGCTGCTGCTTGGCCAGCTTTTCCCAGCACATGGGTAGGGTGGAGACCCAAGGTGCAGACCTTTGCAATTCTGTTGAACCTCATGAAGTGTCTTCTGGCCCAGTCCTCGAGTTGAGCAATGACCTGATTGAAGCTCAGGCATTTGGCATTCCATCTCACCCTCCTAATTTAATGTCATCTGTGAGCTTGTTAGCACGTAGCCTAGTTCCTTGCCCAGGTCACTGGTGAGATGTTAAGTGACAGGCCACACACTTGACCCCTGCAGTGCTATCCTCATTGCTGGCCGCCAACAGGGCAGCTCCCATTGATCAGTGCCCTTCAAGCACAGGAATTTGGGCAGTTTTCAGCCCACCTTGCTTTCTTCATTCAGGCAGTATTTCCTTTTGAAAGGCGTGAAAAATACTTATCAGGGCAGTAGATTCAATTGCTATAGGTTTGGTATTTGTTGAAAATTAATGCAAACCTTTTGACATTTAAAACCCTCTAAACAATTTCAGAAGTTCTAACTTTACTACAAAGACATATCCTTTTCTTTTTCCTGTGCTTTCTCAAGACACTTATTTTTGTATAAAACACATTATCCTTATGCTGTAGTTTTGCAATAGTGAACTGTACTTTCAATTAATATTTTAAAAGTGTACCGTAATTTGTTCCCTGTTCTGGTACTGCAGATATGATAGGGTAATAATAGCTATTTCCATCAAATGCAGTGTCTTACGAAGACAAATTCATTCCTATTTTAGATCTGTATTAACAAGATGGTACATTTTTTGGCATATTAGAAATTGTTATCGTACTGGGAGATAAAATTTAAATATGAGTTGATTTTCGTACAGTATCTCTGTGATTAAAAAGTCATCTAGACATCCCTTCTAATTTTAGATAAATATAAGTTGCATGAAAGAAACTTTTTTTTGTAGTTGACTTTAAAAGTGAACTCCCACTATAATACTCTTCATCTTACAAATAATGTTACGTTTTTTTCCCCCTCATTTTGAACTTCTGACTCTGAATAAGCTTGTATGGCATTTGTGGGTTTTATTTGAATACCACATGCTAGGCATATGGTGAGTATTGTGGCACATCTACATGACACAGTTTTAGAAGACATGCCCTTATATCTCTGCTGAACATTGTCAGAGCTTTATGGAAACAAATTACACAAATCTAAGGACACATTAGGGGTCAGCTCTAGTCCTGCCCTCCTGAGCTCCTGGTGAGGAGCTTGCATCTGGGCCATGTCCTCTGTTTCCCATGGAATAACATGGGATTTTCTCACCCTCAAACCAGCCAGAGTGGAGCCCTGCACAATGCAGGCTTGCTTGTAGAGGTTCTCTCAAAAAAACCTGAATTTTTAGACATACCCTGGAAGGGAGGGAAGGTTCATTAGCTCTTGCACAATAAGGAAGAGACTGAATATGTCAGTACTCTGAATTTTGCAAAACTTGCTTCTGCTACCAAAGCTTTGTTAGTATACGGAAGGTTTGTGTGGTGCCCTTGTTTTGTAGGATTTTGAATAATATCTGGTGCAGAGATAAACACTAACTGTTTAACTGTAACTGGCTGCAGTCATAGTCTGAGGAAGTAACTGTTTTAGATGTCGTTACCAATGCTGGAGCTGCATGAGATAAAGGAGTGTTTTCAGATTAAATCCACCTTAAACAAAAGGGTATTTGTGTTCATATGCTAAAATGACAGGAGGAGTTAAGTTAAAGAGGTTGGCCCAGCAGGGGGGGAAGAAAATTAATATTAACAGAATTGTGTAAGAAACAGTGGAATGGCCTCATTGGTCACCCTGTGTTATACACAGACCTAAGAGAAAGCAAACGGCTTCCTATGTCATAACCACTTACCTTGGCTTCTGCTGCGGATGGAGGTACAGGCTTGGGTTTTCTTTCTATCTGCCATTAAGGAACAGTCATCAAAATAGTATAAAACTTGAATTTGTTCTTTAGAGCATGTATTGATAAAAGATGAGGTATGTAGGGATACATTGGCAACTAAGAGTTTTTCTTCATGTGCTCAAAATTGCAAATGTATGTTTAGTATAAGAAGTAGTATAATTTTCTACTTCACCATTCCTGGTTATTTTTATTATAATATCACTCAGAAGTACTTTCATAGAGAAACTACGTTTTCTTTTTTTTTCTTTTTTTTTTTTTTTTTCTCCTTCCTTCTAGTTTTTAACAGAAGAATCTAGACTAAGTGTTTTAATAAAGTTTCAATTATTCCTGGGGAGGCTATCTCCTTGAGCTCTGTTAGAGCAGCGAATGACACCCACAAGAATGTTTGAAATCTCAGTAAGTTCAGAGAAATGGCTTATTTCCAGCAATGTATTTTATTTTTCTATTACATATTGTATGGAGTCTACTTAGAAAAGTAAATATGTTATTTGCTTTGTAAATGATGGAATGTAGAACATCTTCATTCACTAGCTTTAGTATAAACGATATACTTCTTCCACTAAACTGAAAAGCTTCTTTATAAAAGGATTCTTATATGATATCTTGCAGATTTAAAAAATGATAGCAATGTACTTGTAGGTGTTTTATAAACTCACCTCCTCCTCTGTCAAGTTTTGTGGTATTAGAAACCCATCATATCTTCCCCCCACCCCGCCCCACCCTGCCCCCTTCCTTCTGATCTTTGACAAACCTCAGGAAAAGGAAGGAGAGACTGCAATGGAGAACAGTGAAACTGGTCAGTGGTACAGCTTTAACAAAGTAGAAAACTTACCCTAACTTACATAAATTACAACATCAGCAGAGCTGCTGAATCTGTTTCAGGCAGGTTATCTTGGTACCATTTTCCTTTCCACTGATCCATGAAAGCATGAAAAAAAATGAAGGATTGATGACATTTGCTCAGAATGAATTCTGAAGGTGAAGGGAAGGTTTTATTCCCTTTGTAAATAAAAAGACTGCAGCCAGCATTTGGCTGAAGGTGTATTGGTAATGTGGATAAAGAGAGTTACATATTCCAAATTTAGGGCTTCCTTACTTGTAAAATATATAACTAGCAGTGTGTAATTCTGTCTTGACCTTGAGTAATTCTTTGAAGTATGGTAACGTTACTTATTTGTACTCCTGGAGCAATGATCCAGAGGTTGGCTCTTATGAAACGCTTAAACATATTTCTATACTGACTGCTACTTTTAATGGTCTACATTAATGAAAGAGGGATATCTTACAGTAACGTATAATTCTGCTGGCCCAGAACATTAGGGATGCAAAAACCGAAGAAGTAAGGAAATTTCTTCAAAGAGTCAGAAGTGAATAACATACCATTTGTACCCTGAGCATCAAAAATACATAAGTGCTGTGGAAAAGCAGCACACACAGTGATAAATATTCAACCAGAGCTATTCCTCACTGAGGTCCTTGTTCCTTGTGCCAGTCCGTGTAGCCACACGTACAACATTTGTCTCTAAACTTTCGTTACTGTTTATTATTGCTCTTGTGGCCCAGGGGTTGATTTGTCAGGTCTACCAGGGACAATCAGTGTTAGAGTCAGGACTGCAAACTCACATTCCTTTCCTAGTAGTCCCATCCTGAATGCTTTCTCTCTTCCTTTGTGAAATTAACCTGAACAAGGAATATTACAGTAATATTAACAAAATTAATAAAAGGTTAACGCTCAGTATTTTCTAGGCAAATGAAAACTCAAAATAGCTTCTATAATTGTGTTAAAGAAATACAGATTACATCTTCAATTATTTTTTTATTTATTTAGTATTTTAAGGTTTATTTTTATTATTATCACTGATTAAGAAATGATACATAAATATATTAAACTTGCTTTGTTACCTATCTTGAAGTCAACATTGAAAATTGTTATTCCAATTTAGGCTTAGAAATTAGGTCCATTTAGTTGTTGAAATAAGTTTTACTGGTATTCTTCAGTGGTTGAAATATAGTGTAATAAATTCAGATCACAATAACATTTATTTTCAGCTGCCTCAAACATGACCTATGAGCTGAGAAATAAATGCTGATGAGTGAACTTATGCAAGCATAAATGCAAAGATGGCAACTTCTACTTTAGTTAAGGTTTTGCTCTAATTAGCAAAAGCACTATTCTTGGTCCTTTATAATTATTTCTAAACTAATTATTTTCAAACATTCATTCCTCACTAAGAATTAATTACATCTGAAGTTTGACTTTTAAAAGTTAAACAATGTTTGGAACTCCACAGACATGAAGAGCAGTGCCTCTGTCTTGCATTTAATGCTCAGATCTTCCTAAATCCCCAGCGAGATGGACCTATTGTCTCCTAATTACCTGGGTAACCTTAGGGCTTAGTAAAATTTCATAGTTGGACCAAAAAGAAATATCAGTAGGCTTTGATTCTTCTATGTGTGATGATCTGTGCCTGTGTTACTTACTCTAAAATAAGTCAGAAATCAAGCTGCTAGCATCTGATGTCAATATTTTCCTTCACCAAAATGTGTAGCAAACTTTGTTGTTCTTTATCTGTTACTGCTATATTGTCTGAAGTGGATACTTTTAGTACATAGAAAGCCATCATAAAATTAAGCTACTGTGGTATCCTGAGAGATCATCATGATAGTTCTATATTAAGATATTAGATATATTTTCTTTGCTGTAACCGGTAGCAAGATTCTTCTTTGGATCTTTACCTACTTTCCTTTGTATCACTAACTGTTTGGTGAATTATGGTTTCTCGGTATTTCAACAGCAAAGAATTCTGTATTTTCTCTTTTTTGCACAAAGTGAATATGAATTGGGAATAATGTCACAGGTTTTTTTGTGAGATTAGATCCCATATGCATATCTATGAAATGTAGTAAATTTTAGTATTCACACCTTGCTCAGACTCTGAGAATGCCATTAGAAGAGTGAGGTTTAGATTAGGAGTCAATTTTACATTGCCTTACTGAGCTTCTTTACTTTTAACAGCCTTTAATTTCAGATGGGAAACACTCTGCACCAATTCTTTAGCAGGCCAAAAGTATCAAAGCCTAAACAGCTAAAAGAGCATTCTTTGATGATTGCTCATATCGCTGTGCTCATTCTGCACAAAACCCCCAAATCTCTTGATTTCTTGCACACCTCTTTGTGTAGCATACTTGTAAAAAGAGGTCCTCAGAGTCTTTCTACTGTGATTATGCTATTATGTCAGCTAGAAAGGTATAAGGTGATTAATTTTAAGATTAATTTTAAGTGCAAATAGTTGCTTTCTAGAAGCCTAACATATAGAGCCAATGGTACTTCTGCGTAGGGAGTGTCTGTCTTAGAGGGGATTGACAGACTGGAATTAATTAGAAAGGGTCTGTGTTCCTAGGTGCACCAGTCAAAATATTTTCTGTTGTTCGAAAGCAACAGAAAACTACTACTTAAGAGAAAGAAAGAAAGAAAGAGGGTAAGAAGCATTTATATACCCAGCTACCCAAACGTTGCATTAGGCGTTATTTTTGACCACTGTAATATTAAATCTCACCTGCAGTGCCCCTAATTTTATGCTCAGAAGTTCACTGTGGACTTCCATAATGAGATGAAGAAGAAAAGGATACTAGAAAAAGTACCATAATTTCTAAATAAGTTGATACAAAATTGAGCTGCAAATATATGTTTTGAAAACTATATAAGCTCCTATGTGTAAGTATACCAATTTTTAAAAACGCAAGTTTAGTCCTTCATTCAGGTAATTTAACATTTAAAAAAATAATCATCACTGAGCTTGATTGCTTTTCTGCAAATGCATTCATTTGTGCTTTACTATTCACAAGTTTGGGATTTCTTTTGGGATGATTCTTCTTTACATCTTATTAGTTCTGACTCCAAATACTGGCTGTAATTGTGCCTGTAAAAACAATTCTATTGCTTACAGTTACTAAGCATCAACAGCAGAGGAATAACATAGGTAGAATATAATTTATATATTCCAAATCTGTAGACTTTTATTTCACATGCAAAAGTTAACTAGCAATGCACATCTCAAATTTTTTTCCTGCTTTATCTGCTTGGACTCTGATCTTGCACAGGTATCAATACATAGTTAGCATAAGCATTGCAAACAGTCTTTTTGAATCCACTTTAGAAGGTGTAGATACTAAAGTTCAAATAAAAAGCCTCAGTGGTGGTTTTCCTAAGAAATCAAAACTATGTACCTGGTTACATCAGGCTTTACAGTACTTGATTTTTAATTCCTACACGCTTAACGAAATGCCCACCTATGCAGATGAGGCAGAGCTGATGTTGGTGCTCTATTGAATTCAGGGAACTTCCAGGTGAGTCAATGATCTAGCTGCCCAAATCTATTTCAGCTGCAGGCCTAAGATACAGTCAAGCATAGGTATTCAACTAGCTACACTTAAACTTAATTTTGAACATGCGCCCTGTCTTGTGGAACATAAATGTGTGAAATACAACTGGTTTGACTGCTTGCCAGTCAGAGCAATATATTTGACTTTCCTTTAACTCTTTTTCATTTTGGGACCTTATTTTTGGGCTTACAGTATTTAACACTCAGTTAATTTCATGTCTCTGCAAGGCTCAATTATGTATGACATTTGGAAGAAAGAACAGGAGATTTAGTCAATGAGAATCCATCATATTATGTCCCACTCTGGCAAGCTTAACTAGAAGAATATTTGCAATTTTTATCCCTATTTCCCTGTATTTTTCCCAGGACAGTGCCAGCCCAGAGTGAGGGTTGTTAGTATTATATGCCAATCAAAAAAGACTAATCTTTCTGATTTGTGAAGCAGGGGGTGGCTAAGAGCATGCTCCTAATCTCAGCCTAGAAAAGCATGAATGTGAGAAAGTGCCTCCCCTCTTTCCTTCTAGGCTTTAGCACATGAATAGAATTGCCTTTTTTTGGTATATCAAGTTCTCTGGCTGCTTCAGAGATTGAACCTAGCCAGGAAAGAGCAGTAAAAAACCCCAGTTTTAAGGTCCCACGTAATGCAGCTGCAACGCTTATTCTGTGTCCTTTCACTCATGAGTTCATTTTGAACACACTGTTGTAGTAATCCAGAATGCAGATGAGGCCTCACGCTGACTACCTCTCATGCAATAAAACCCAAGCTCATAGAGTAGTAAATGTTTATTACAGTCAAGTGTCTTTTGACCACATGATTCAGGGAGGTGGTAATGGGGGGGGAATAGTGAACAAAATAAATTAATTTAAGACTTTATTCCATTGATGTATATGGTATACATAATACTCATAATACCGACTCAAAGTGAGGGAAGTCCTACAGCTTCTGGTAGGAAATAAAAGTGAACTTGGCTATGCTATAGTTTATGTTGTGCTCAAAAATGTAATAAAAGTTGTCATCTGTTTCCTCCATGCTGAGCTGGATTTACCAGGATATTATATCCAAAAACCACACATACAGTTCTAGTTTTTGAGGAAACATGATGCTCTTTTACCTGTTGCAATGTAATTGGATAATGCATGTACAAATGACTTGTTTAGCCTGCCAATGAATGTTGCTAATGCCTTACCAAAAACAAACAAACAAAAAAAACCCACCGTATTTTTTCTATTTTTTTTTCCTTAGAGGCAAATCCAAACAATGCTAGATTTGGGAAACTGTTTACTGAAAAGCATTTTCTAATAGATCTCTGAAGAAGTGCAATTGTATAATTATTATTGTTCAGTGCATATAGTACATTGTTTCCATCACTCTGTACACTGCTGCTATCAGTGCTTGTTCTAATAAATCTCAATGTACACTGTTTAAACTGCTGTCATCTGTGTTCTGATTTATTGACATAAGAAACACTTTAGAATGTCGTTTGTGAATGAACTGTTTGTAACTACTAAGTGTGGATTGACTATTAATGGTGAAATGTTAATATATAGTCTACAGATTTATTTTGGAGAGGTGGGTAATAGAGGCAGCAATAGCACTGAAAACAGTGTTTCTTCACATCCTGCTCCTTTCTGACCTTTTTCCAGTGCAGGATAATCTTTATAGAATTTCTCCCATGTGATCTCTGTGGAGTTCCTTTAAATCTGGCAGGAGTTACTAACTGCAGTCTCGAAGATAATTTTCTTTTTTGGCAGTTCCCAGTTTTATCTTCATGCTACAGCTGGTAAGAGCCTTTTGCCTTTTTTTTTTTTTACCCCTCCTTTTTTCCCCACTTCAGCTTGTTTTTTATATGATTAAAGGGAGCTTGCAGTATATTTCTCAAGTTTTGTGAGAGCTTGTAGGGAACATGGTTCCTGATGTCCTCTAATAGAATTGGAAAAAAAAGGTGTGAAAATGAAAAAAATAAAATTAAAAAATTACTTGACACTGTCCCCTTCTGGCATCTTGGAAAAATAACAGTATGTGGGTTTTCTTGTCAGTTGTTCAGCCCTTAAATCAATTACATTTTATTTAAAATGAAAGCATAGTAGAAAACAAGAATTTGGTTGAGAGGAAATTAAGGTTTTTGTTGCTTCTTGGCATTGTAAAAAGAACAAGTGTTTGAATGTTCTGGAGTGCTGCCTGAATGGAAGCAACACCAAAGGAAGGGAAAACACTTTTTTGATGGCTGGCCATGCTTTCTTTCTTGTGTCAGAGTATGCACCTGATCTCATCCAGACCGATGTGCTGAGCTAGGCTGCACGCTGGGAGCTTATTCCCTCTCAATTCCAGAGCTGAACTTTGCTTCTAGTTTCACATTTCTGTCGCTGGGATCTGTACTCTGCCTCTGACTGCTCTGCGAAACAAATCTAACACTTTTCGATGACTGTGGCTCAGCAAAATTACTGTGCATAAGTGAAATGTGAGAAGGTGTATGTCATTGCTTAATTAAAAAAACCCAACACAACAAAACTTTGGGAATAGAGTGCAAGAAGCTTGTGAGACAGCAATACCATCCAAATTAGCATAAAACCCTATTACTTAAGTATGGAAGTAAATTTTATATTTAAATTTAATCTAACCAAGAGACAGATGATACTTCTTCTTAACCACAAACACGTAGGTGCTGTGGTGAAGGGAGACAGTGTGGGAAGCTATTGACAGGATTTCATCCTGACTCAGCTGAAGGAGTTGTCTGCAGAAAGCTGTTCCAAGTTTCACTGTCAGTACAAAAATCTGTTCTGATGTGATGATACACAGCAT
Organism: Merops nubicus; assembly: GCF_000691845.1. Taxonomy (NCBI): domain Eukaryota; kingdom Metazoa; phylum Chordata; class Aves; order Coraciiformes; family Meropidae; genus Merops; species Merops nubicus. Next base: position 86,409 of record NW_008630336.1, read on the forward strand.
TTTTGCTCAGCCAATGTATCAAGCCACATGGTTCTTCAAGTCCTTATGAGCTTATTAAATATTTAAGTTGGTCTAAATGTTAAAAAACACAAGTATGCAATATTGACTGTTCCTGCACATGAATATGCAAAATTATTTTTTCAGTAAGTAACCATTACTAAATCAGATTAAAAGAAACTAAGCTGAAATATCATTCAAAACTAATGAGGTACTGTGGAATAGCTGGGGAGGTACTCTGTTTTGCCTGCGTGGTGAGTCTAATTTTACTAAGGCCGGTAAATAAAATGTTATATTTAGAATGTGCTTTTTGATTCTGAAAGCTATGTCTAAGATGTGACTATTAGGCAGAATAGCTAAGAGATGGGGTAGGTTGTATATCCCATATCTATATCCTGTCTGTATTAATGATGGTGAATTTAAAAAAGAATTCAGTTAATTCAGAACAAGTTAATAAAGTGTGCATAAATGCATGTTACAGACATGAACCTGCTGTGAAGACTTTTTTTACCCATGATTAGATTACATTAGATTACATTTGTAATCACAAAGAAAAGTTCCAAAATAAAGTCAAGTATGTAGTTGGTTTTCTCATTGGTGCCTGTCTGGCTATGTTTCCTTCAGAAATGAAGAAATAAAACTAATTACTAGCTCGAATTTCATGACTAACCCAGGTTTCTTGAGCAAGATTTTTGACAAGTCAGTGAATGAAAAAAGGATTTCCAAAAGATTATACTTGTTGGGCTGCAAGTGGACTACAAGTTCTGGTAAGGACATTGAGGTGTGTGTTTGTTTGTTTGTTTTAACTTATAAAATTGAAGGTGTAGATTATCACTTAAGTTCCTCTTTGGGTAGCTTATTTTTGAGGGCCTGGAATTTTAGTAATCAAAGAAATTGAAGTGATCTAGCACAAGGGCACACCCATTCTTCAATTCTAGATCAAGTGCTGATTTCACTTGAATGCTGATCAGCCAACCTAGTACAACAATATTAGTCAGGCTGCTTTTTATATTTGGTGACAAGAATTTTTTATGTCACCTGTCTGTTAAAATGTGTAGTATCTGAAAATTGCTCAACCATCTTCTCATTTCATGCCTACACATATGAAAAAAAACCCTTAAGTTAAGAAACTAGATGAGGGAGTGTTCTTGTAGCATGAAAAGGAACAGCCAAAGTAAGCACAGAGTTGATTATAAAAGAGGATACTGAATTCTTGCCTGCCCTACAAACACCTCCTTTATTTTGTCTTTTTATAAATAACGCTGTATTCAGAGATCAGGGATTACTTAGAATACTAGCTACTTCTTGCAGTATTCTGCTCAAGAAAGTGATATATTGCTACAGCGACGTACAGCAGGTTTCATAAACTGAGCTTAATTGCCCAGTGTCATAGAATAACTAGTGGCAATGCCAAAAATAAATCCATTTGAAGCATGCTGCTTAGATTAAAACATAAGGAGAGGAAGCAAGGAACAAGATACATCTATCTCCTACTGAGGGATTTATTGTACAGAGATAGCTGTTATCAGGGCCCATCAGACAGATTAGCATGGACAGTGTGAATTATATCATGGTAGACAAATCCTTTGTTTTGTAACATCTGTTTCTTCAGATGCAGTGGCACAGCAGCAGCAGTGACAGTTCTGCATCCTCATACAGGTGGATGCAGAAGCCCACAGAGCTGTCCTCTAACACCCACCCCTATCTGCAGATGCTGGAAAAAGGGATTTAGCCATTCGGGCAGCATCCTCCAAAGGAAAGGCAGCGTTAAACCTACTTTAGGTCACACTGGCTTGTTTGCAGATTTTCTTCACAAGCTAATGCTTGATGATGAAAGTAGCTTCATTGTATACAGTAATGTTCATGTAACAAATGACCGCTTCTTTTGGGTAAAAGATGTGCCTGCTTCTCACAGGTAATAAGCTTAAATGCAAACATACTATCTCAGCAAATCTGTCCCAGGAGTACTACCTTTGCATTTCTTATTAGTAAATGCTTTACAGTTAACACATCCATCTGTCCATTAAAAATACTGCCGGTAATATTAGGGCAACTACAAAGAACCAAAAGCTGGGGTATTTGATATGCTTTAGGCAGTGATAGTAATTTAATATCATTATTTAATGATGGACACGTCTGCACATCTGTGCGCAACGGTCTGAAATCTACAGGGTAAGTCTGTGGAAGAGCAGGTAATACTGTCACTGAAATGTACGCTCCTGAATCTCTTTTGTGTTTCCTTTTTATCAATAGCGTGGCTCTAGTGAGAAGGCAGTGAAATGGTACAAAGGAGCTCACTGTGCAATGCATTCCCTTTTCATCAAGTCAACAGAAGTTGCCCTTACAAAGGTGAAAGGGGGATGATGCCAACCAAAAGCCTTAGAGGAGCCAGTTGATCTCTACATCCTGTAGCCTTTCATCAATGTAATGCTTACAGTACAAAACAGCTTTTAATAATTTGATTGCTGGACAAGTGCAATGCTATAACACAGCACCTCCTGGCAGGAGATCTACCTTTTATGTGTACTCTACATGGACTATGAGTATGTATCCTCATGGTCTACTCTGTGGCAGAGATTAGAAAGAAGTTCCAACAGGGTTTACTTGAGCTGTAAACCTGAGAAGTATTACACAGGAAATACAGTAATGGTGTATGTATCTGTCTTCGAAATGGACTATTAAAAGTGACCTTGAAAATAATTTAGAACATTCCTGATGGTATGATTTAGATATCTGTATAGGAAAGGACAACAATATTTCCTGTATTTTTTTTTTAAATCAATTCTAATTGGTGAAGAAACTGTTCACACACAAAAGTCCCATATAAATAAAACACAGAAGTTCATTAAAATACCTCTAGAGGCTTCTTACTAAAATTTTCTCCTGGGACTGCAGATAGTAGTGGAATATTCAAAAGGGTCTGGATACACGAGAATTAAAACATACTTTAAATCTGGGGAATTTAAAGCATTTTAGGACTAGGCTTCTGATGAGTTGACTCCTTGAATTTCTCAGTTCTCTGATTTTGATACCGTCTATTTATCCTGCTTCCCAAAGAGGTTTCCATCAGGAACCAATTGAGTTTCAAGAAGTGACTACATTTTTTAACTGCTTTACCGAATTGAGAGCTTAATAAAGTAAGTTACACAAAATCAAAATACTGCCATAGCTAAATTAATTGTTCCTGTGTACTGCATAATTAAATAGCATTTGTGAACTGATTTACAATTTCTACTGCACTTAACTATAAAGAAAATCAACACGGAAGCATCTCTGCTGAACTTCACCTTGCCTTAACTTACTTTTCTTCACACAGTGGTCTCTAAATACTAGAGTGCTGTGTGAGCAGCAGTCACTGTGAGCACGTTGCCAAATGACCCCAGTACTCCAGCGAACTGCTAGAGCAGGAGTGCAGCATGACCGTGGTACTGGCTTCATACTCGGAGCCCGCAGGTGAGGGAAGGCATGCTACTGACTGGTTCTGCTTACACAGATCTCTAGAGGAGCTCCACCACGGAGAAAACAAAATTAAAAAATCAAGTGCTGTTAAAACCTCTTAGGTAGTAAAAACAAAGCGTATATGTAATAAGGACCATATTTGGTCCCATAAATTTTTATTTTTGTTACTTCTTGTACTTTATGTTGCACAGATTCTTGTTTTATGAGGAAATACTCCTGCCATCTACTGGCAAGTTATGGAATTTAGCAAATAAATTTTTCAGTAGCTGCCTTCGCCCCACTCCAACCTTCCCCCCCTCCCCTGCGATTTAGGTGTTAAATTCTTGCACTTCCTCTTTTGTAAAGATCTGTAGATAAATGTCATATAGTTCAGAGTCACTTAAGTCAGCTAGTCACATGGTCTGGCAACTGACAGCACCTTTTTGTACACTAAGAAGATATTAAACTAATTACCAGCATAATTTGGTCCAGATTATGTGGATTTAACCCTCCCAGGTGAAACACCAACTGAGTTTATCCAGTTAGTTAACACATAAGACTCCTCCCCTCAACTGACTGGTTAATCATACTAAGTTTATGATATGGTTGACTGTGACAAGAAACAAAATTGGATCAATTCATATAGATTACAGAAACATAAAAATAGTCTGCAGATGATTCCAGATTTCTAGATTGAAATTAATGAGATAATTCCATATTTTCAGTTCCTTCAACAAGCCTCTAGCTTTGCACACACCTTAGGTCAGCCTATAAATGCATCTTTAGACACCTTATACTTAAAAGTGTCCAACATTCTTGCAGCGATGATGCAGGACAGCTATCTAATAATAAAGCAAAAATCATTTTAGAGTTACATAATAACTACAGAAAGCATTCTGCATCCTCAAAGGCTATGCAGAAAGCAAGACTGTTCTCTAGATTTTTACTATTAAATTCAGGTTCATATCAATGTGATGTAAGGAAAAATTTTAGGCATCAGAATTCTCAGCTAAACATAGCTGATACTTGCCTGCTCTGTTACTAGTCCACGCCTAAGACCCATTTTGAAGAAATAAAACTGATATTGCATATGAAGTAACCTATCTTAGTATTCACTCCCGGTGAAGATATAGCAAGAAACTATAGAATACAGAGCTGAATAAGCTGTCTTCAAACTGCTTCCCTTGTTGAGGCTTGTGATGTCTTCAGGCAAACTTACAGACACCATCATTCTGCTAGGTATGGACAACGCCATCTGAAACAGAACAGAATGTGGTACTTGGGAGCAGAGTTAAGCTACGGTTATAGGGAAAG
>NW_008630336.1:91188-108990 GCF_000691845.1 Merops nubicus
TAAAAACCACATAAAAGTAGAGCATGATATCTTTACATCACTACATATTTTTTCTTGTACAGAATTCCACCCTTCAACTACAGATAAACCTGCTTTGCAGATGAATCAGCAAATGATGCTTCTGCCAATAAGGGTATTGATTATTTATTTATGAGGTGTGTGAGCCAAAACAGGCAGCACACAGAAAAAAACCATACAGCTATGTTTGGAATGAAGAGTAGATTTATTCATGTTTCCTTGTGAACTGGGGGACTCTCTGCAGCAGCACTCAGGTGGAGGCACACGGTGGGGATGCCGGCACTGTGGAGCTTGGTCCTTGTTAGAGAGCAAAAAGGCTTTTGAACACGCTGCTTTCGTCTGTATATCAATAATTCTTGCAGGTGTAGTTTTTCCACTGTGCTGAGGTCTTTCCCACTGCAGGACAGGAATGTCAAGAATGTTCAATAAGGTCCCTCTGAGTCCTTCACAGACCTATATTATCTAAATACAGATGCACACAAAGCTAAGCAACAATTAGCCTTGATATGTTGAGAAATGTGTTTTTTGACACCCCAGCTTCAAGTCACTTGAGTATGTTTGCAGTCCTCCTCGTCAATCTTCTGTTATTATCCCACACAAGGGCCAGAGGGTATATTATTAGAGAGAAGGGGTAACACAAAGAAAATGTGTTCTCATGGTCAAGAAAATGGGGAAACTGGAGGAATAATTTTTTACTTTTCACCAACAAGTTTGTATATATTTCAGGAGGGCTCACACAGAATAAGTATCATCTTGGAAAGGCAACTAGGCAAGCTGTAAGGGAATATTTTTGGTCATATTTCTAAATTTATTTTTTTAAAAGGTGCCTTGATCATGATGAGGGCTCACATCTGACATCATTTCAGCAATGTGTAAAGGTAGACTAAGATAGGGCTAGAACAGTTGTTTTGTTCTTTGAAAGACCCTGAACAGTGTAGGCAGATGGGACGCCTTATCCTTACGTGGCTCTGCACAAAGGGGTATGGGAGGTTACAGCCTTGGCAATCCCCACAGGTAGCCTTGAACTTGCATGTGAGCAATGATTCTCATCTTCACAACTTGGTGATGCAAGGCTAGTTTTTTTTATTCATGTGCTGACTCAGGCATAACATTGACACAGCATGTTTTTCATTTATTGTTTGCCCTAGTTGAGAGAGTGCCAGGGGTGAAGGTACGCTGAAAGCTCATAAATGCACTCAGGTACCAAGTACAGAAGTGCCTAGTACTGCAGGGGTGGGGGAAATCTCTTAGGTTCTTTCACTTAAGTGCTCAAAATTACAGAATCACGGATTGGTAGGGAGTGGAAGGGGCCTCTGGAGGTTACCTAGTCCAACCCCCCTGCCAAAGCAATTAATGAATGTTTTCAGAACATTGCAATGTAAATTTAATTGCACTCCTATTTTCTGACCTGTGCCATGAGGACAATAGAAACAGCTACTGCAGCATTTATGGTGGATTATAGAATGTTAGAGTAACAGGAGTACCACCTAAATGTAAAAAATGAAACTATTTGTTATCAAAATTAGTGCTAGGGTCAGGTTGTTTATGGTCTATGATCACATACTAAACAAGAGAAATGCAAATACGTGTTGAATAAATGGGGCCAGCTGAGTTTAATAACCTGTAGAAAAAATAGCATCTTGTCAAAGAGTTGTAAGACATATATAGGATAAATCTAAACAAAGACTGAATGGGCAATTTTTATTTAAGAATCTCCTTAGATTGTCCTTCCCTTTAGAACGTCTTAAGTTCTGTGCACTGGTTTAAAAGTAAACTGGTGGGAGAAAGGAATTTAGAGAGACCACAAGTCAGAGCTACAATTTGCTAAAAGGATTACAATATATACAATGACACAGGGTGAAAATACTGTCAAGGGACAAAGCACAACCCAGCACCCTGGGGCAGGAACAGCACGGTGCCCGTTAGCTCCTGTGCAAAGCAGAAGGGAAGGAAACCTGTCAGTCGGGATGATGGTCACAGTTCTGCTGAGGGAATGATGGCTGAGAGTGGCAGGCACCGTCCCGCCTGAGGATACGATGAAAGGTTCCCCAAGTCCCAAAACCTGAAGCTTATCTGTCCCCAGGTTCAGTGGGAATGCCCAGTACCTCCCCCCAAGGGCTGGGAGTCTCACAATGGGTCGTTTAACTCTGTGGATGGTAGGATATTTTTGGATTCCTTGGTGAGCTGGGCCACTGTCAGTGCAGCTGGGTCCATGATGGTCCATTAGCAGAGAGGACTCCTCCTGCTGGGTGGGAAGGTGTTAACACCTTCCCGGATCTCTTTCCTTCTCTGTTGTAGCCTGGGGTGTGAGGTCTGTCCTGGGGAGCTGCTACCAATGATTTGTAAACAGCCCATGAGCAATGACACAGAGGGTATAGAATATACAGTTTTTGTTTATACACAGAAAATGATAAACTGGTCCCAGCCCCTGTAACTATGACATTCTGTGAATGTGTTTTGATTGAGAAAATATGTACAGGGTTTTTTTTTTTGTTAGTGCAATGTAATATGAATTACAGTCAGACTGAATTGCATCATTTCACATGATTTCAGTGCAAAGTCTATATATAACCAGCACTGATTTTTCAGCACCCCTTAGAATAAGCAGAAAACTCTGGCAGTCTTTTCTTTCATCTGAGATAGCTGAGGTAATATACTCCTCTTTTTGCCTTTTTACTGGACTCCCTGATACTCTGAACATTTAAAAATAGTTATGGAAGCAGTGAAAAAAACTACACTGAAACGTGTTAAATAAGTGTTCATATTATTAAAAAAAAGGCCCAGTCTTTAAAATACTTTCACATGAGAACTCTACTGCAGAAAAAAAGCCAACCAAATAGAAATTTTTACCTGGCAACCAGGGATAGTATTCATATTAAAGTGTAGCTTTACAAGGCTGTGTCCGACGTTTTACGTACTTGAACTGCAAAAAGAGTCTCTGGAAGATGTGCCGGAAGTTTTGGCAGTATACAACTTGCTCTCGCAAGAAAATCAAGTCACCTTTTACATGAGGATGGGTCAGCTCCTGCTGCCTCACTCACAGATCCTCCACTGTGCTATCTACTGACTCTTTTTTCCTGTTTACAGTTTTGTATCTTTTTACAGTGGTGCTTTCCCTCCTGGATCCTTGAGTTGCTCCTTAATCCTATATCAATAGTCTCACTTCTGCCTGCAATTTTATTATTTTTCATAATTCTCTCAAATTTTAGCAAATTTCTCGGTAGTCTGAGCCGAATACATGCAGCCAGCCTGTCACAAAACTAGCCCCTGGATCACAGACAGATGAGTCCACTCAAGAAGAATAACATATAATGGAAACCCACTTCTGTTTCCCCCCTGCCATAGCCATCCCTAACTTTATACTTTGGCCTCGGTGTTTCTGAAGACCTCTACACTCCTTATTCCCCAACTGAGCTTTTACAGGTACGTCATAAAACCACTGTTGAAAGGTAATACCCTCTAATCAGACCTACCAGCTTTCACAAATGTCTAATTCAGGCAGTCTCCCGGAGTGCCTCTGAGCTGTTTTGTTGGTAAAACCCTAGAATTCAGCTGCAGCAAGGACCAAATAAACAGTAATATATCAATAACTCCTAGTGGGAAGCTAAGAGTTGCAGAAGCTACTGTTTTCTGTTTCTAAGACTGTAAATTTTGTCTTCAAACAATGTCATTAAACTGCCAAGGGAAAGGCAACAATTTCCCTATCAGTTTACATGGTAATTCATTATTCATCATACAGAACTAGAGAGCTTAACTGAAGGTCTTTGAGAGAAGTCTTGAGCAATACACTGTAGAAGCTGGACAGCTAAGGTGCTGTTGATTCTTTCCAAGCAAAATATAACTCAATCTAAAAGAAGTTTGACAATTTTTTCTTTTAAATGTTGATTTGTTTAGTAGAACATTGTAAAAAAAAATTAACATGGGCTTGACACCTAGAAGTTACACCTGATACAGAGCTTTTTATTGTTATAATACCTAATGTCATAATATGTTTGCTGCTGCAACCAAAAACTTCGTTAAACAGGTTGGTGATGGAGGAAGACTAGTTCCAGTGCCCAGTCTCAGTGAAGCTGATAAATATCAACCTCTGAGCCTTGTGATTAAGAAAAGAAAGTGTTTGCTTTCAAAAAAATCTAAATTTGCCTCAACACCTTTCACATTAAAAGACATTCTTCAAGGGGAGAAAGAAATTTCTGCAGGTAAGATTTCCATCTTTCTTCAAAGTTGAAAAATGCATGTTTTCTAGTAAATACTGACAGTAGATGTAGTTTAAACTATGCAGGTAGTATGATGGTTCTCTAGTACATGTGCAGTAAAATTTTTCTTGTTTGGTCATGTAATAGTTATCTAAGAAAAAAACTACAAATCAAACCAGTAAAAAAAAAAAAAAAAAATAAAAGAAAAAGAGAGAAAAAAGGACTTTCTGGAAAAGTGTAAAAAACCCAGTCAATTATAATAAAAAGCCTTGATATTTTCTGAACTGATACAAAACAGATTCAGTTAAGCGTCAGATTTTTTTCACAAATTGCAACAGATTCCTAATGGATATATTAATGTATGTTGATTAATTGCTACTTAAAAATTGTTTTTAATGTTCCCTGTCATATGTATACTTGTTTAAAATTATGTAAGAATGGTCTCAGTTCTGTGTCTGCTAGCAATTCCTGGCATTGAACTGGGCTCTGCAAAGGCAGAAGCATTTGACAACAGCTATCTGACTAAAGGAATTGGATTGCCACAATTCTTTTTTCCTACATTTGTAATCTTTTTTAGTCTGAAAAGCTTAACTGTGTTTAAATTACCTTTGCTATGCAGAATCAGAAAGTTTTGAGGGGATTCTCTGAGAATTAAAAGGTGCAAAAGTGAACTATAGTGCCTACATTTTCCCATACCTTCCTTTGAAAAGTCTCTGTAATTCATACCTACACACTGTTTTCTCAGACAGTTTCATTGCTTTACTCTCTTTTTTTTTTTTTTAAAACGGTCTGTTTTAACAAAAGCATTGATTACACCATTAAGTGCACAACAACTGCTATAATTAAAAACTCTTACTCCATCATTAAACCAAGAGTAGATTTCATGTCTAATTTATACAAGTATCAACAGCGTACTTAGAGGTAAAAGTACCTTAGGAGAATAATGTTAAGCACAGAAATGCAGAAATAGCCCTTATCACAATTTCATGCCCAGGACATAGCACAGGCACAACCATGGGCACAGCTCTGCCAGAGAGGCACAGAAATCCTTCAGCCCCCTATACACTCTCTTTCCATTAGTCATCTGTAGTAACAACCAATAAATAAGCGCTCAAGGTAGGTCTGAATTTCACATAAAAATGGTTAAGCACAGTAGGAACAGTGTCATTTATTCTCTTTTTTTGTATTTATTCTATTAAAAATTAAAATAATTAGAATGTGCTGGTACAGATAAATAATGTGTTCAGACTTTTCGTGACACAGTGGTTATCTTCTTCTGCTCAGGTGTCTCATCTTACCAGTTGCTGAACTATGAAGACAAATCAGATGTTTCACTTAATGGTAGAAGAGGAAATCAGATAATGAATGATGTTGGTTTGGATGTTGCTGGATCAGATTCTATTGCCTTTAAAGCTTCGTTTGGCATAGTGACCAAACATGAGGTTGAAGTACCAACATTACTTAAAGAACTTACTGCAAGGTGATATTATATATTTTGTTTTCTGGTTCCATAATTATATTTCATACAGTGAGACTGAACCTCTAAAAATGGTTAGGTTTTGATTCTTTTTGGCCAATGAAGAGCAGTCATCATCTGATCTTTTCCAAGAGCCTCAGGTTAGATCACTGGGATTAGACACTTCACCTTCTGCATAAAACAGACAGTGGAGTTTTTCTGAATTAATTCTTGTTTGAATTATTATTGAATTATTTTTTTTTTTCCTTTCAGGAAAAAAGAATCCAGAGATGAATAGTCCATCCAGGGTCCTATCTGTGTTATTCCATGATGTTGAAAATTTGAAATTTACTTAAAATCACATTAGCCAACTTCAGGTTTCAGAAACAGGATTTCTTTGCCTTTGTCTGATGAACTAGAGCACCATGTATTATTGCCATTGTAGATACTTTAAGATTTTTTGAGGTTATTTCACACCCTTTTCTTTGAAAAGCAGAGTAGGTTTATCTCTTTGAATTTTTCATAACCTTCTGTGTCTCTTCTCTAAATGCAGTCTCCATTTTTCCAACATTGTTATTGAGCTGTAGATACTGAAACTGAACTTGGTGTTGCTGTAGTGCTGGCACAGATGTCAAACCCATAGAAATATGATGTCACTAATTCTTGGTGTAATTATCTAGTTTATATTTCAAACATTATCCCTTGGCCACTATGGCATCCCCGTGAATCCTCAAGTTGCATCCCAGTAAATTATTTACTATGCATGATATGACATTTGGTATTTTCAAACGTATGTTGTTTCTTTGTAATTGTTTAGCAAACAGTGCATGTCATTTTGTGTCCATAACCTCTCTTTTTCTGTACCTACCTTCCCAGTTTGTTACCTCCAAACATTACCATTAGTAATTGGGGGTGAGGTAGGGAAGATGTCCTAGTCTCCTGATAAATATATTTAGTGTTATAGGCTGAGCCAATGTCTGTAGAAATTATCCTACAAACACTTGTTTCATGATCATTCCATGTTTAAAACTGATGTATTTTTTTCAGTTACAGTTGACAGGTATCTGTTAACCAGTTTTTAATCCATCTTGTGCCATCTTCTGTAGGCATCATTTCAGCTTCAAACCAAAACATTTCATCATTGTAAGCTGTATAAAAGCCCAAAGGTAGAGCGTACAGCTGTTGCTTTTATTTAAAACAAAATCATTTTATCACTTAAAAAAGTTATTAATTATGGTGTATTGACAGTTCCTTACTGTCACTAAGAACAGTGTCAAATGGACAGACTTGGAATTTTCCAGGATGTCCCACATATCCTCTCTAACACTTGTACATTACTGGCTTACTTAGAATTTTTTTAGTGATTCTTCTTCCAAACACTGAAAATTGATATTAAATTCGCAGAGACCTCCTTAGTCAGTTGGTTTACTGCTATGAGACAGAAGTTATGGTGACTTATTTACAGATTTGAAGTTACTAATTCTATTAGATGCTTTGTAAATTGCTAATAATCTCTGAATTTCCTTCCTGCCTCCATCTTGATTTTAGAAAAATAAACTTTGATCATTGTCTAGTCCATCAATCAAGAAAAAGTAGGATGGAAATTTTGTGCGTGGTCATGGAAAGTATTAGAACTACAAGGCAGTGTTCCTTAACTGTCCATACTGGAATGCGTGGAGAGACAATGAGGGTAAATACGTTTGACGATGTTCTGTAACGTATGTGGACAAACATAAAAAGCTCCTTTTTATAAATGTTATGGTTGGGTATGATTACATTTTTACTGACGTAAGCTCAGAAAAAAATATGAAGTAAATCAATATTGTTAGTATTGCTTGTGTGACTGTGGGGTGGAAAAGGCATGAAAGGATGGCCAGACAACGAGCCATTGCTCTGGCTGGAGCCTCGGAAAAAATGTGAGATTTACTGCTTCTTAGTTTGAATGTCCGGTATACGTATAGCTTACCTTTCATTAATATATTGATCTTCTCTAACACATTGGAACTTCAGGCTGTTATTATTTCAAGGGTCAGCATTTTACTCCATGTCTTATCTTCTTCCTCCCTCTCCCTTTCTCCCTTCAGTGTGTTTGAATAATTGAACCTACGAATCTTCTGAGGTTTGCCCATTACGAGTATTTATAAATCATTCACATTATTTTCCATGAGTGAGGCAAGTTAATTTACTATCTCTGTGTCAAACTTTATTAAAATGCAAAGTTGTTAATATAAAATTATTTAGCTGTGAAATTTGACCTTCAGTTTCAAAGCTTCCTCCTAGCATTATAATTCTCAATATATACACTTTTTTTTTTTTTCACTTTCAATTTGTAACTCTTTTTCTTTTGATGCCTTTCTACATTACAGTTTCACATTATTGAAGATCAGAACTATAAAGGGCGGGACAAAGCCATTGTTTTTCCTGCACATACAACTATTGCTTTTAGCGTATTTGAACTTTATATTCATTTGGATGGTAATTTTGGTAAGTCATATGCATTATTGTCATTGCTACTATTATTTATAATGGCCTGAGTTTTAAAAAGTTTTCTTGCTCTTGATATACACAAGCCCTGATTGAATACAATGGTGTATCTTAATTTTATGCATTAAAGTAGCCTGACTTTCTAAGGGAAGCAATTCTTGAAAAGATAAACAAGGCAGGTAGTAGAAAATAGCTTATCATTGAAACATTTTTAGAAGTTGTGTGATTTTGTGATCTTTTTTTAAGTCCCAGTTGCAAACAAAAAAAATCACTTCCTTCTATCTCTAACCTGTAATGAATAGGCTTATGAGATCATCTGATCAGTTTTGCATAAAATAGGCAAGCAAAAAGACCCAAGTAAAGAAGAAAGTGTGCAGAATCTCTAAACTGTGCTAACACAGGGGTTTAACACCAATCTGATACATCATTATATCCAAGGCTATTTAGGAAGAAATATCTTTATATATGAATAGACATATAAAAATATATCAGATATACAGAAATAAAATTTATCTATAATATATGTAATATAATATATAACATAAATAACACATATATTCATATATACATATATAGTGTATACATGAACATATAAAAAATATATATAAAAGTTATATGAAATATCTTTTTCAATTCCTGAAAAGTAATTAAATAATTGCATAGCTCCTGTTTTTCTCCATTTGAGGAAAGGATGGTGCTTATATATTCACATTATTCACAGTAATTAAAGTGTAGACTATAACATTATAAAAGTTATGAATAGTGTTTGTAATAAACCAGAAAGTCAGTTTTGGGATTTGATCTAGCACTTGATAGCATCAAGTGCAAAAGTCCTCATGGAGTTTTAACCACCAGATCCACGTGTTCTCACAGGAATCTCTGTAACCCTGTAACTTTCTGTAAATAGCAAGATAAAAGTTGTGGTTAGGGAAGTAATCTATGCACATCTGTACTCCACTATCTTTTAGAAGCTGCAAATAGCTCAGTATCCTTTGGCATACGCAGTATAAATCTTCCATGACAGGAACTCTGCACTGTAAAGCACTTTTTACTGAACTGTGAGATACCTTTATCCATCTGTAAAAACTTAAATGTACTTAAACATACTCGCAACCAGGCGTAATTGCTAGATTAAAAGTAAAAGAGACAATACTGTCTGGTAGTTCTGTATATTCACTTCCATAAGGATCAACACCAAATTCAGTTTTGGAAGTGTTTAATTTTATTTTACCTTTATGTAATGGTATGTACACGCACAATGTTTTTTCTAAAGTCATTATCAGTAAAATAATCAATGAAGCTGGTATTTGTAATTGAATAATTAAAGAGAATTCGCAATTGAGAAAGTTTAACATGTTTTTTTTTTCAGTTCCTTTTAATCAATTCACCTTATATTTCACTGTGAAGGTTTCCTTTCAGGTTATGGGTAGAAACTCAGGTGATACTTTTATTAAAAAAAGAAAAGTTTTAGTGGTTGATTTGATGTTGGACGAGATGACTACAAAACTGACAGTCTTCCTTGTTTCTCCTTCAGAAGTGGGACTTCCATTTATATGATTTTGACTATTTTAGTCCCTTAACATGACCACAAATTGTGTAAAACCCAAACCAAACTGATGATGTATGTTGAAAGCCACTGACATTTAAAAATGACTATTGAATCTGGGTCCTTTTATTCTATGGGTTATTACTGTGTGCAGACTTGTACTAAGAAGTGGTACTAGACATTAAAAACATGACCAAAGCTGAATTTAATCACTGTTAACTTTATAGATTGAACCCTGTTGTGCAATTATCGCTTTTATATTTCATTCTTCTAAAAAGGTATTTTTGATTTTTACAGAACTCTGTGTGACTCCAATTTCAAAAGGAGGATTTGAAAGAGAGAAATCTGGATCATCTTCACTGACCAAATTAAGGAGGTTAAAGAGTAATCTGTTTCATCGAAGTATGATTTTTGATACTTATATCCAAATGTTTTAGTTAATGCATAAAGAGTGTAGTTTTGTTTGTGTGCAAGATGAATCTTTAAAGACGAAACTGTTGATGGAAAATGTACCTCTTTTAATTTCTTGTGCATTGAAATGATTGTAAAGTTATTAAATTTTATATTTGAGAATCTTTTTCACAAATACAAATTTATGGTATTGCTGTTCATCAAAACCCTGAAGATCTCAAAATAAAAATTTATGGCTGATGATAAATTGTTATGGAGTAATTATACAACTTACTGCAGTAAATATTAAGCCTGTTTCACATACTTGCCATTTACAGCTATGTTATGCAATACAAGTGATAACATAGAAATA
The DNA here is from genome assembly GCF_000691845.1 of Merops nubicus. Lineage (NCBI taxonomy): Eukaryota > Metazoa > Chordata > Aves > Coraciiformes > Meropidae > Merops > Merops nubicus. The sequence goes on from NW_008630336.1 coordinate 101,652, forward strand.
ATATTTCAGGTCAAACTCTTTAAGTTTAAATATTAAACAATTTTAATCTAAATATTTGAATATACTCTTTAGGCTGTGTATTCACATGGCAGGGACATAGGCAAGACACAATCCCAGTTCTCTTTTCTTATTCTGATAAGAACATGACATCCAGCAAAACTCAGTGTCACTGTGTGTAGCTATATTTTCTTCGGAACAGGATTCTAAACTTTTACCACTCTTTGGTCTAAGTATTTTGGAAATCTGCAAATCTGAGTGTGAATCTAAATGTTGAGTGGTAAACACGTTCTTCAAAAGGCTGCTTTGTATAGGAGTCCTTGCTCCATTGTATCCTGTTCTTGACCAAATGGCTTTTACGGACCAAGCCTTAAGCACTGCTCTAGTCCACAGTAGGGGAATAAATCTTCAGTAGGTATGATGTTTCTCAATACTGTAGCTGCCTAAATGCTTGTCATCCAGTCTAAAATAATCAGTCCCTGAAGAGAGAGGAAAAAGGTAGGTAGTTCCCAAAGTGTTTTCTCCCAAGGTGTTTGGATGCTCAGCATATCTGCTAGGAGTTAACATGAAGTCCCCCAAATTTTGTACACCTGTTAAGTATTGTTGATTTAGATGTAAATACCAGGGGGAAAAAAAAATTGAATTTACAAATTTTAGAAAATGTGAAGATTTTGCACAAAAATGCAAAAATAAAATGGTTAAACAGGAATGTACACAGCTGTGATTTGATTTAGCACTCATTTTTCAAAAGCTTGCCTCATGCGAAATTAAAGTTTCAACACGTGGGGCATTTTATGGGAAGTAATCCACGACACGGCATGTTTCAATGGTTTCATGAATCAGTGGTTATTTCCATAATTAGACTGACAGATTTTTGTAAACAGTTTATGTAAACTGTTTTGTACAGTTCATAATGTAATGACACATGGTTGCTTTTTTTTTTTTGTGCGTTCTTTTCCAGATAAAAGAGTAGCAGATACCATTGCTAACTCTGATGCTTACTTAGAGGACCTTTTTACAGATTATTATGAAAAAACTGCAAGCATGACTGAACTCTCTACAAGCTATCTCAGAGAAGGGTCTCACATCCGAATTAATTTACTTAATAACCACATCCCCAAAGGTCCCTGTGTCCTTTGTGGAATGGGAAGTTCTAAAAGGGAGACAGTCTACGGATGCCTAGAGTGCTCTTTTAATGGGCAGAAGTACGTACGACTGCATGCTGTGCCCTGTTTTGACCTCTGGCACAAGCGAGTGAAGTAACCGAGGTAGGTAAGTGCCTGTTGTCGCAGAGACAAGCGTAACTGTGCCACAAACTTTTCAGAATTAGCAAATACGACTCAAATTGTTGAAATGCAAAATAGTCTAAGTGCAAAACACTTTATTACACTATTATCTTCGAATTATTTGCTTCACAATGACCTTTTACTTGAAAATGTGCTCGTGCATTCTGATACTGCTTTTCTTCTTCCTAGAACCTTCTCTGTGCGTTATCATGATAATGAGAAATGTACTTTAAATCTGTATTTTCATAATGTCAAAATATATGTTAGAACTGACTTTAAGTTGTTTACATAAACTTGTTAAACCCCAAAATGTTGCCTTTTGCCACACTGGCATGTGATGGTAAAATGAGAATATTTTTTAATTATTTAGTGTTCTCATAAATGTTTAATTGAAGTATCGGATTAAAAAACATGGTAAAATTTAGCTCAGTCTAATGTTTCATTTACAAAAGGGAACACCTAAAACTAGGGATAGGCGTTTCATATTAGGATGCTATTACCACACATCAGCAGTTTGTGTATATTACTAAAAAGTACCAGCCAGTCCACCTTCTGCATCTGGGTTTTAGGTCACAGCTGTTCTTGACTTCCTTTTACATGTTCAGAAAAAAATAGCTTAGCAAAAAAAGTTTTGGAAGCTTATGCAAATAAACAAGGCGTTGGGGTTGGAGGTCTTCAGCTGGTAGATCTCAGCCACGGAAAATTAAGTCTGTGTGGTTAAGAATATAGCCACCAGAGGGCACTACAAAATTGGGTCCAATACTGAGCTCGGGAGTGCTGTTGGTTAGTACCCTGTTAAAGCTCTCCCCATGCTATTTTAAACTAGGAAAACAATTTAAAAAAGGCTTTCTACTTTTTAGCATGATTTTAAGGATAACCCAAGTATAGAAGCTTTTTGACTTGTGCTGCCACCTTCACTGAGCACATTGGATTATTACATGTTGAAATGAATACAGCCATTCACATGAGAAAATTGTTACCCAAGTACGATGACAACGGCGTAAGGAGGACAGTTAACTAACCTGAATTACTTTCTGTTGACTATTGCTACATCTTTGCATTTTTCCAAAGTGAGGGATTCTCTAGGAATCACTTATTTTAAGGCCTTTTATAGTTAAATTTGCTCCAAACAGCAATTTCTAGAGAAGCTATCCTAGGAGCCTGCAAAGGTTTAACAGTTACCTTCCTGGGATTGTGTTTTCCCCTTTTATTTTACAGGGGATTCAGAAGTACTCATCAGTTATGTTCAAGCTATGTCAGCAGGTACTGGAACCGTTCTTGTATTCTTGATAGGACAATTATTTTAATAAGTATTTTACACAATGAGAAAGACTACTGAGCAATACTTTAGGTTATGGCATGACACAGGAACCGCTACTAATAGATCATGGTGTTTTCCAATTCTATTTCTTTCTTTTGAAATATCTAACACATTTTATTAATTGAATGTTAAAAAATAAGATTTTTACAGTCGCCTTAAGACATACAAAAAGATACCATTATAATACAAAAAATTCTGTGACAAAGTATTATTATCTAAAATTCAGTATCTGGAAAACAGAAAAAGATTTTTTAATTATTTAGAGTTCATCATGCTGGTAGACATTGTATTCCTTTGCTGATATGAAACCATCTCCATCATGGTCATTCTTCTTAAATATATCAGCTAAGATTTCATCATGGACTGAGGGATGACGTTTTTTGCCATCTCTTGCAAATTCTTCTTTCAAATACTGGCTTATCTGGAAGAAAAGAAAAAAAAAAAAGTCCAACCATTGTGGCTTTTATGCCAGTAGTCAACAACTGTCTTCAAGGACACTTGGGGTAGATTAATGTAAGTTATTGTGACTCCAGTACGGACGAGTCTAAAGTTGTTTCCCAGCAAGTATGAGACACACTAAGTGATTAATCAGAGCAAATTTCAACAGTGTGGTTTGTGTAAGCATATGGAAGCTTTACAAGATGAACTGCAGCAGTGGCAACTCGTGCAAAGATAACCGTGATGCAACTATACCTATAGTTTTATAAATTATTTATTCCAAATTAGTTACATCATATTACCTCAAGTTGAGAAAGTTTCTTGTCACTGTCCTTGTCTATTTGATTAAATGCTTCAACACTGCGAGGTCCCTTATTTACTGCATAAAGTTCAATCTCAAAGATCAGTGTTGCATTGGGTGGAATATTGCCCTGTGCTATGAATAAAAAAAAAAAAGCATTTAAGAAGACAAATATTATGGGCATAGATCACACATATGATAAATTCACATAATCTTATATTTTTATTACAGAAGGCTCTATAAATATTCAGATTAAACTCTGAATTAAATATTATACAGCTAGACAGCATGCTTGTTCAGATTGTGTTAGATAAATGATTTTGAGAGAGATTTGCACACAATATACTTCCCAAAACAAACCTATATTGCTTATATAATAATTCAGGTACTTAAAAAAATTAACAGTAGGGCTTGTGTTATGATGAAAAACAACTACTTCTAAAGTTCTCACACCTTCACCTGAATGAGGGCTGGCATATGGATGATGTCCACAACCAGGCAAGAAAGATCCTCCTGATTGGTTTTCACCCAGGGCCTGACCAGCTTTGGGTGGGAGCTGATTAGGAGATCACCATCAGAAGCCCCCATCTTCCACATTAACTTGGAGGCAGGGCAAGAAACCACCTACATAAGAGCTGACTCTGCTTGCAGTGGGGCTGGGAGGTCTGTTGGCATAGTGGGTGTGTTGTGTGTGGATTCTGGCTACCAGAAGGGCTCCCTGACTCTTCAAGGGGACAAGTCGGGCAAGTGGAATTCCCAGGATGGCAGGCCCAGAACATGAAGTTGTCTCTGAGCCCCTGCTATGTAACTCGGCTCATGGCCTGGCTGTTACCATTGCCAGGCTCATTGTTTGGCTTGCTCCCTTCTTCATGTCCACTGTGGTGGGTGAGTGCATTGACTTGTTCCTCCCCCACTTTGGATCTCTGGTGTGTGATGTGGGAGTGGAGGGAGGAATTTGGTGGCTGATCTGCCTCTTAATGATAGCATCATTCTGTATCAGACAAGTGGTCAGCACAAGATTCACATACTATCACAGGATGGGGCTTATTGAAAGATTGATTATAAGTTGTATACCTTTATTAAATATCTGCAATTTGATTGAAAAAATTACAGTAACAGACCAATGCTCATATATATTTTCCATCTGAAGAAACAAGAAAGTAGCATCAGCCTTTACCAACTTTCTGGGAAAGACACCTATGGTTAAAGGCCTTCTTGTAAAATAGTGGTTAAAACATGCATCTCATTAGAAAGAAGCAATAGAATCTAAGTCATCTGATTCACATAAAAAGCCCCAATGAACAACCCAAAAGCTACTCGAATATTTTATCTGGTCCCTGAATAATAAAAAAAACCCAAACAAACACAACCAACCACATTAGACTTCATTACTTCTTCATCAGAGCATTTGCTGATATCTGATATAAAAACACCATTGCCCCTAAACACAGGTCATTGTATCAAGCATCTGGCAAAAAAATAAGGAACTGAAGAGAGGCAGTAACAAACTAATGAGGTCTAGAAGTAAAGCCAGAAAAGCATCAGGAAATCATGCAGTGTAAAATTAAAATGTAAACATGCAAGTTGCTTCTATTCATAGACAAGGTCAGTGAGTGTGACTTTGTAACCTGAAAATTTGGACAGAATTTTGAGCTTGCAGCCATCCTTCATAAACTGAAGAAAAACTAAAAGAATCCACTTGTTTATAAACAAAGTACTATTACACTGGTCACCTAGAATATCCACAGTAAAAATGACAGTTTTTCTACAAAAGACTTTAATCTTATAAGATTTAAAAATGTTGAAATTTTAAATATACATGAATATAAATCATGGCTTATATACTATTTACAAAAGAAAGATACTAGAATTCAGAGCCTGTAGCTCACAAATATACATACCAACAAAGGAAAGGTATGCAAAGATTTAGAAAGCCACATGCATCTTTTCTAGTTCAAGGTTATGCAGGCATCTTCTCCAGCATGCAGAAATATGCTGAGACAGAGGACAGGTATGCTGCAGGAAAATACTTTCTTGAAGTGCTACCTAGAACAAACAGTTAATGGTAGTATTAAAGAACATACTTTTATTTGTGCCGGTGATTCTCCTGGTTGTTATGAGACTTACTTATTAAGGCTTGCTCAAGGGCAAAAACTTCCTCCTAGTAAAACTCACTGTCTACAATGCAATTGCATGAAAGACAAAACTGGTGCATGGAATTCTGACATAATATCACTATCAAACAATTATTATAGAGCAGGAGCTACCTTTTCACAGAAAATACTGTACCCAAGTCAAAGCTGAATTTAAATTATCAACAATGAAGAGTGCTGAAAGAGTGCATAAAATTCTGACTGGATTTTTTTTTTTCGTTTTTAAAGTAGACTGCACATTTAAGCATTATAAATTAAAATCAGGTTTAACGCATTGTACTGTTAAAGTTATTGTGTAATGTGAAAAACTTTTACTTTTCTCTTTACTTTGAGGGTGACAGAGCACTGGAGCAGGCTGCCCAGAGAGGCTGTGGAGTCTCCTTCTCTGGAGGTATTTAAAACCTGCCTGGACACATTCCTGTGCAACCTGCTTCAGCAGGGATGTTGGACTAGATAACCTCCAGAGGTGCCTTCCAACCCTGGCCATTCTGTGATGATACTGTCCATTAACTATTTAGAATGTAAGCAGTGTTTTAAACAAATTATTTCTACTTAGATTAATTCTGTGGCATACACCAGATTACAGTCTGTTTTGCACATAAGATACAGTGTCTTTAAAAGGCTAAGCAGGTGGGAGTCAAACAGCAGAAACTAAACATAAATAAACAGATTAAGAAAAAAATGCTGATATGGATCATGAAGATCTTCCTTTTGCTGTCAATTTTTTGCATTATGTCAATATTTGGGAAAACCCTCCGGGTGCCATGTACTGAATTCTAGTGCAAACCACCAAAGCCTGTCTGCGGTTCTGTGATGAGAACTGCTGAAACAGTACAGGAATGAGCAGGATTGGGCTGCACAGCTGCAGCACCTTCAGTGCCCCCAAAAATAACGTGAGTACAAATTCTCACAGTCCTTTACACCACTGTATGTTTGAAAGGGTGAAGCAGAGGAAAGACAAGGCTTAGCATGAAATCTTCTTTTTACCGTATCCTTGCTGTCCATATGCTAGTGATGGAGGGATGGTGACTTTCCGTTTTTCTCCAGGACACATACTCATCATAGCAATATCTAACCCTTTTATGACTTGTCCAACGCCCAGAACGAACCATTTTGGATGACCTTCATTTTGTGTCCGACTGTTAAAAAGAATTGTGAGTGGATAATGGTGAATTTAGTATTTCTTTGAAATACCAAAGTAACTTTAAATTAGCCGTCAGTAGAAAAGTACATTAGATTATTAGAACACCAAAACGTTCAGAGTGCAAGAGTATGAAGTACTGGTTTTCTACTACATTTATAATTACTTTCAGGTCACGTCTTGAGATGTGTAAGGGACAGCCTCCTTTTGGAATTAAAAAATTAAGTAAAAAATATAACTTACTAGAAAAACATCTGCTCTTACTGATCATACACCCTGCATGCCAGAAACAAGGTGCCCCTGCAGGAAGCCTGCGAGAAGAGGAGCTCTGGGACCGATCCACTGCTAGAAGGAAAAAATGTCTTCAGCAGTTCACAGCACTTTTTCTCCCCGCCAGAAGGTTCTCCGTGGGGGGTGGGGGCTGCAGGCTCTCCGGGACCCTTCCAGCGGGTCCACTTCGCGGGCCAACAGCCACCAGTTTCAAGCCTGGCTTTGGTTTCCAGCTTACCTCAGCAATGGTTCCTCTTGACCCTAAGTGAATCCTACATCATTCAACACTCGGCTGAAGTAAAATACAGGCTGGAAAAGGGGGAAAATACTAATGCTAACGTGGGTAGCGTGGACCCCAAGCTGTACCTACGCTGGGAGCGGTCGGGGTTCGGTTTACGCGGCTGGGAGGACACCCCTGCGGGCGGGCAGCCT
>NW_008630337.1:0-2714 GCF_000691845.1 Merops nubicus
CTGCCAGGGCTGCTCGGCGGGCTGAGCGATGAGGGCTCATCCTGAGCACAGAGAAGGCAGTTTTACAGCCAGGATAATACCAAAGCTCAGGCTAAAAGATTCCTCCTGGCCTTAAAAGCCATTAAGACAGAGGATCAGGGCTAGGAGAAACGTGGGGAAAACAGGGATGGGTTTTCTCCCCCCCTCCCACCCCATCTGGAGACACGGACAGGGCTCCAGGGCTCCATCCTCAGCACGAGGAACGTGCCCAGGGGTGTTTTTTTTCCAGGCTGGATTTGTGCTCCAGCTTTTTGTTCCTCTCCTGGGAGACACCCAGGACTGTTCTGGAGAAGGGGCTGCCCACCTCCTCCAAAAGCCAGATGTGTGTGAGGCTTGGAGCAGAGAGTTGCCCACGGGGCAAGTGGGGCCACCAGGGGAGTAGGACAGGAGCCCACGGACACACCACGTTGCCACAGGCTGGCTGGAGAGCTCACGGGTCCCACACAAACCCCATGTGGGCAGCAGGAGTGAGGTAGGACATGCCAGAGCCCCTGTCTGGGCACCAGGGGCTTTGGTCCCAGACATTTTGGTCCTGAGACCCTCCTGGAGAGGGCAGGGGGCTCACCAAGCCCCAGCACTGCCCGGGGACCAGCTCACCCTCCTCTCCACCTAAATTGCAGGTGTTCAGAAGCCTTCTCCTCATGGGTGGTGGAGGTTCCCCAGGGTCACAAAACCCTGGGCTTGGGGACATCACTCCCTGGAGATGCCATGACCAGAGTCTCTGCCCGAGCTCCAGCCCCACCACAGCCTGAGGTGGTTGTAGAAGACACCCTGGCTTAGGTGGCTCTGATCCATGGTTGCTGATTGAGCCTTCTGCACACACACACACTCTCCCCTCCAGCTGCACCTCCAAGGGGAGGACGTGCCAGAGCCCAGAGCCACCCTCCTGGCTGGCTGCCACCTCCCTCTCCTTCCAAAGTCCCTTTGACACTTCACAACCTTCACCAGGGGAGGACAAAGCCACCGCTCTGCTGGGCACAGCCCACGCCTGAGGAGCTCTGGGTGCCACCCAAGGACATCTCGGGGGTGAAAACCTGCAGGATAGGCACAAAAGCAGAGCCCCAGAAGGATTTTGAGGGGTACCAACCACCCAAACCACGTGCAGGGGCTGCCAGGAGGAGCTGGGTGGCATGGGGTGGGCAGAAAAAGCACCACCCTGCCTGGCCTGGTGGTGGCTGGGGGTGGCAGGGAGGTTTTGGGGGTGGCAGGAGGAAGGATGGGGGTGGAGCCACGGGGAGCAGCCAGGTGCTGGTGCAGGGGGGGGAGCACCCCCCTGAGCCCTGGCATCCACCCGAAATCTGGTGCCTTGATAAATCTGGAGGGGTTTCTCCCAAAGGCACCAGCCTATTGGGCGAGCAGCTCCTGCTCTGTGCTCCCTCCCCCAAATCCTCTACAAGAGGACAGCTGCAAATGTCACCTCCTTGGAGAGCAGGAGGGGTGGCCACCCACTGCAGCTCATCAGAGCTCTTGTCTGGAAGGAGCAGTGGCAGGAGGAGGAATTTATCCTGAAAGCTCAGCAGGTACCTTTGATTTTGGGGCCCTGGAGCATCCAGCACCCCCTGTGTTATCCAGAGTCCTGGGAGCAGCAGGGACCTGTCACCACCCCCATGAGGTGTCACCTCAGGCACCTGCTCTGGTGCTCAGAGACATGGAGGCTCCAGAGGGCACAAGAACAGAGTGAGATGAGGCCTCTGGAGGTGACTCAGGTCTGAGAGAAGCCACCAAAGGACTCCCAGGATGGGTGTCCACCCAAAAGCTCTGGCTGTGATGCCCCATGACCACGCTGCTGGCTCTGCCTCGGGCTCACAGCTCTCACCAGAGGGATGCTCCCCAGGAGAACTGCTCAAGTCCAAGCAAAGGATGTGGCACTGGAGCAGAAAGCCACATGAGGCTGGCCAGAAACCAGCTCCTCCAGGGCACAGAGAGGCAGCAGCACACGGGATGTGGCCAGAGCACCCACGGTGCTGAGGGTCTCAGCTCCCCAAAGCAGCAGCATCGTCCCTGTTCGTCCTCAGCCTTTGGGTTTGGACCTGGTGGGACACAAGGCAGAGATCAGCTAAGCCACATCTCTACCTGCTGATCCCTTTGGGAGCTTTTAGTGCTTCCCAGGGACCTCTCCCACCCTCTCCTCTCCTGCTGGAGACTTAACACAGGCTCTGAGCCACAAACTCACACCAACAGCTTCCAACAGCATTGATTATTCCAGTCGCCTTCTGTCCATAAGGGTTCCTCCAGATTGCTGTGCAATTAATGAGGTGTTTGCCAATTAAACTTCAAAAAAACATTTTAGTTTGGTTCAAGGGGGGAGGTACAAACCTTCTGGCTCTTCATGGACAAGTCCTGGCCACAGGAGCCCTGTGGGAGCACAGACTTGGTCCCATTTCCCCATCACGGGTGAGACCTGAGGCTGCAGGGTGCCAGGATGGTGCCAGGATGGTGCCAGCTTTGCTTTTTTGGGTTAAAAAAGCTGCTAAAACCGTGCAAAGAAGCAATTGTCACATACAGCACCCAGCCCCAACCCAGGGATGGGCCATTGCCACTGTGGAAACCCCTGAGAGCACAAAGCTGCTCTGAAATCCAAGAGAGGATCTAAAGGCAGCCCAGCAGCTGCCACGGGTCAAACCCACGTCCCTCTCTCTCATCAGAAGCTCTTCAGACCCTGCCCAAGGCAATTA
>NW_008630337.1:2752-5272 GCF_000691845.1 Merops nubicus
TTTTCCAAGAGCAGGGGAGGTAAAGAGGAAAAAAAAACCAAATTCACCAAGCAGCATTGCTTTCACCCTAAGGATTTTAAAAGGGGATTAGGAAGGATTATCCTCTGAGAAGGGAGGGGATGGCTTTCCAGTAAACCTGCTCTTCATTCCCCTTTGAGGGTCCCCACCAGTGGGATGCCAGGGGGGAGGTGTGAGCACCCCCCCCAGTGCCCCCCACCCAGCCCCTTACAGCCACTCCTTAGATTTTTCACTCCTGCTGCACTCACAGCTCCTGGGATGTGCACAGCAGGAGGAAATTCATTTCAAATTTATTCAAATTTATTCAAATTAGCAGGATTTTAAAAAAATAAATCTCCCAGACAGAGCTTCTGGCCAGAGTTGGCTCCTTGGCCACTGAGCCTGTGCTGCTTGGAGACGTGCCCCAAGCTTGGGAGAGGGAGTGGGGTCAAAGATAAGGTCTAGAGCTGGGGTTAGGAAGTGGGATGTGATTATTCCTAACAAAAAGAGGGATCTTGGTTCACTGCACTGCTTTGGATGTCTCTCTGCCAGCAGTGGGTCTCTGTGAAGCCCTCCAGATGTGAGAACAGTCAAGACCACTCTCCACGGGGGAGATCATCCAGCCCATCAAGCTTCTGCTGATGCACAACTCAGTGTGGTTCTGCTTACCCACAGCTCTACAACCAGCAGGGAGAAGTCTTCAAACTCAACCTAAAACCCAACCCCAGCCCTAGGAGAGTTCAAGCAGCACCACTGGAGAACCATCACCCACCCAGAGGGGCTCAGGCAGCGTGTTGGCAAGAGCAAACCTGCCTTGGCAGAGCCACCACGGGGCAGCCAGGGAGCTGTGCTGGATCTCCACACTGACCTTTACAGACCTTATCTGTGCTCTCCATGACCAGGCAGAGCCAGAGCAGGACACTGAGCATCATTTACCACCAGGACTGAAGGAGAGGACCCAGGGGAGGGCAGGGAAGGGAAGTGGAAGGGTGCTTTGAGGAGACAACGTTTGGCACTCGAGGTCCCATCTCCACTTCCCAGTTGTCATCCCAGGAATAATCAGCAAGCCAAGCTGGTGGTAAGGATCCAACCTCTTCCCAAAGCCATGCCTCACTGGCAGCAGCTTTAGTGCTGCAGCTCCAAGACAAGCCAGCGTGGCTTCTCCTTTCCCCAGCTCCCCAAGGGTACAGCAGATAAATGGGTGGAGGGGATCCCCCCCCCAGGACCCCCACTGCAGGCTGCTGGGGAGCACAGCGACCAACGTCTGCTCCTCTGAATGGGGGAGGTTAATTACTGCCATCAAAACTATCCAGAGGGAAAAATCTTACACCAGATATTACCAATTAACCCAGAAATCACAACTGCTGCAATTAATAGGATCCTACACTTGCACTAATTGCCTGTCTGCCTGAGAGGCGGCTGGGCCAGCAGGGAGGGAGCTGCTCTGCAGACCCCCCCAGAGCACAGCAGCAGGTCCCAGCCCCATCTGGGGATGCTACAGGGGTTCCCATCTAGAATCATGCCCAAATGGAAGGAGCAGTGGTGACCGAGGGCTTGAGGGTGGTCTCCTGCCTTCAAAATCATGCCAGGGTGCTCAGGGCTTGGCACAAAGCTCCGTAGACCTCCAGGAAGCCCAGCCTGCTCTTGGTGGCATCCTCAGGCTTTAATCTGGGGAAGGAGCTGATCCTGCACCCTGATCCTGGTCCTGATCCTCACCCCCAGGACCACCACTGGTCATATCAGGCTGCAGACCACACCACCACCCCCCAAGGGGGTCACCGTGTGCCAGGAGGGTCCCGGGCACAGCCAGCACATGGAGGGCACCACGTCTGCTCCACATCTCCTGGGCAGCACAGGAGAAGTCAGCCCTTCTCCTGGGCTTTGGAGTGTTGGAAGCACACCAATAACGAGTAAGACCAGGTAGAACAACCCAACATCATCTTCTCCTTCCAGCCCCACCCTCCCAGCTCGTCCCTGGCACAAAGCGGAGCCGCCTGGGCTGCTGGGGGGGTGGGTTTGAGCTGGGGGGGAGGATTCTGCCTCCTCACCAGCACTTTTACACCGTTTTAGCTCACTTAGAAAGAGGTTCCTCCACACCCACCCAGTGCTCCCACTGACAACTGCTTTGCTCTTTAAGTTACCTGTTGGTCCTCACTCCCAGCATGCAAATCCAGCTATCGAGGGCACGGCGATGCAACATAATGGATGTGATGTCAAGAAAAATTAAATCAAATGTCAGGATAAAATTCCAGGGGGGGGAAACAGACTTTTATGATTCATAATGCCAACCAATTATCCCCGTGACAGGCCAAACGGCAGCGTTTTATCATGCCTAGCAGCTTGGAAAAGGACTTGTGCAAATCAGCTCATAAAAAGATCCTTTCACCAACTCGGCGGACGTTGTAATCATCACCAGCACACCCTTCATTTTTCAGCTCTCAATGACAAAAAAAAGAAACCCCAGCACTCAGCATGTGCCAGAGCTGATGTATTTCCCCAAGAAATAGCTCCTCGGCCAGGGAA